>NC_051447.1:4496779-4517754 GCF_001649575.2 Kryptolebias marmoratus | reverse complement strand
ATATATATATATATATATATATATATATATATATATATATATATATATATATATATATATATATATATATATTCATATTCATTTATGAAATATTATAAAGAGAAACGAGGAAGATCTTCATGTGGTAAAAAATAATATTTTAAACAACTTAACTGATAAAAAAGGATTTATGGACGTGATTTTCAGCAGCAGATTAAATCAGTATGAGTCATCCACTCACACACACACACACACACAAACACACACACACACACACACAGACCATGTGACCAATAAGATGATGTCATGCTTTAAGTCATCCATCACCTGCTGAACAGAAACGAGACAAACGAGCTAAAAGTCATCAGAGAGAAACACAACAACAAACAACAACATGAACAGGAACATAAACACCAGCAGCAGCCCATGCTGCCTCTGAGGATCTTTCTGTAGTTTTTTTGGAGGAGGATGAATTTAACTGATTGCAGTAATTTGAATAAAATGTTTTTGTTGACGTTTAAATTCCTCAACATTTAATCACATCATCATGTTTACTTACATTTTGTCTTTATCTTTAGTTGTTTATCGGCTTGTCTTCGTGAATAAATCAAAGTATTTCTCCTGTAAGTCGTGTCTAAAACAGGGACAGAAGCTGCTGACGAACCAGAAGTGAAGTTTAACTCAAACTTGGGTTCAGGGCCCTACTATGGGTCACCAAATATCAACTTTTGGGTCTTCAGATGATTTCAAGAAACAAAATAAAATCTTTAAATAATTCTTTCTGACAGTTTTTTAGTCCCAAGTGTTGTGAGAGATAAATATGTTGCTGTAAGTCAATAATCTGCTGGTTCCTGTTTTTCATTCATACTTTTACTTTGAAAGGATCTCAGGGCTTTTATTGTGGAAAATCCGCAGGAGGTGGTGATTTTCCTCTGATCAGAGTAAATCCGTGACCCGTCCTGACTGATACTGAACCTCTGACGGATCAGAACCGGGTCGGTTTAATGAACATGTTCGGACCGAGCCAGTACCAGCAGAACCCTCAGGAGAACTCGGCTGTTTGTCAGAATAAAAGCCGCCTCAGAGCCAGGAGGAAGAGGAGGTTCCTTAATGTGGATTATTAGAACCCGTCTGAAAGGTGCGAGCTGATTGGTGGAGAGGCTAATTGGAGTAAATCAGGTGAGACATCCAGTCAGAGGGTGGAAAAATAACAGCAACGCTTCATAAGTGAGGAGGGAGATGCAGGAGTAACTGAGCGTGACGGACAGCTGAGGAGGAGGAGGAGGAGGATGACATCAGTGACCTCACTGACTCTTCAGGCCTGAATGAAACACAAACGTTTTCTGAGTCTGATTAGATTTGATGAAACCAACTCTGCTGATCTTTACAGACCAGGATGAAGGTCTGAGTTGCCTTAACCAACTGTTTATATGTGATTTTGAAAATACTTGCAGGACTGTGTCAGGAGGTTATTTATTTGTGTTCATTATGTTAAAAAGCTAAATAAATATAAACAAGTCTTTATTTGCAGTATTTATGCAGAAAATAAAAAAGAAATGGGTGATAAAAACAAAGACAAGCTGTGAGGGAGGGGCAGAATAAAAATGAAATAATAAAGAAGGCGGCTGACGGCAGAGTCATAAAATTAGCATCTGCAGCTCATTCTCATTTACTCCGGCCGTCTTCGGCTTGTTCCTTCTGGATCCAATCATCATCATCAGCTGCCTCTTCCTCACAAGAACTCACAGTTTCCTCTTAAGCCTCGATTTTTACACAAATTCAACCAAATCTATAATAATTGAACAGAACCTGGGTCCAGATCCTGATCCTCTGAGATCCTCTGGAACCTGTTTTTGTTGAATCAATCACGACTCGGTGGAGTCTGTTGTGTTTTTATTTTGTCGCAGATAAATCTTTAAGGACGTGAGGACGATAAAAAGAGTTGGCAGGTTTATTATTTAAACTCTGCTCTGATAAAAAGATCTCATCAAACTGCTCCAAACCAGTTTCAACTCGTTCACTGTGTTATTTAGGATCTTTACAAATGTTTTTATTCCATATTTTACTGACAGAACAGAGGTGAGCAAGTCGACACCAGGAGATATGAACACACACACACACACACACACACACACACTCTGACATCTGCAGGACTCGGATCAGATTCGCTCCACGCCGCTCGCCTCCTTTCATCTCAGGATGAAGGAGTCAGTGGAGATAAGGAGGAAACTGCAGAGATGAGAAATGAAGGAGAGGAGGGAGAACTGATGGAAAACCCAGAATATGATGGGATGAGGTGAACAGGTGAACAGGTGAGGGGCACCTGCCACACACTCTCAGAGTATAAAACCCTGACCTTTAAACAAACTGAAAACATCTTCAGCACACAGAGAGATGAGCTGCAGCTGTGAAACCCCATGAGGGTTTGTTTAATAAGAATCAACCGGCTTCTGCTGTGTGGAGGAGACAGAACCTACAAGAATAAGAACATAAACCCAGGAGAAACACAGACCTGGACCTAGAAAACAGGAAGTTTAACTCTACAAAATAAAACTTAATTATTTTACCAAAACCAGAATCAGGAGCTGAAGATCATGGCCGACGTGGAACCACTGAGTGTGATCAGGAACCAGTCAGACACGGACTGTCTGGTTGTCCTGTCATGACCTTAGACCTTTGGCCTGAAGCCTGTGGACTCAGCCCTGATCTGCTCACAAAGTAAACCCGGCTTTGTGTCGAAGCTTCCATGCGTCCCGGGCTCGGCTCTCCTACCTGAGGCTGCGGGAGCGCGGTCTCATGGCGGGGGAGCGGCGGCCCTCCTCGTCCGTGATGCTCTCGGAGCTGAAGTGTTTGGTGAGGAAGTGCAGCTCGTCGGGGGTGGGCTGGAAGGGCAGCTGGTGCAGCTTCTCCTGAGATGAACAGGAGGACTGTGAGAGGAGGAGCACAGAGGGAACACAGATTACAACCAGCAGCTACTGATGAGTTCGGACGGGGTCTGACGGGGTCCTGATGGGGTCTGACGGAGTCTGATGGTGTTCTGAAGGGGTCTGACGGGTTCTGATGGGGTTCTGACGGGGTCTGATGGGGTCTGATGGGGTCCTGATGGGGTTCTGACGGGGTCTGACGGGGTCCTGATGGGGTCTGACGGGGTCTGACGGGGTCTGACGGTGTTCTGACGGGGTTCTGATGGGGTTCTGATGGGGTCTGACGGGTTCTGATGGGGTTTCGATGGGTTATGACGGGGTCTGATGGGGTTCTGATGCAGTCTGATGGGGTCTGAAAGGGTCTGACAGGGTTCTGACAGGGGTCTGACAGGGTCTGTTGGGTCTGAAGGGGTCTGATGGGTCCTGATGGGGTCCTGATGGGGTCTGACAGGGTTCTGATGGGGTCCTGACGGGGTCTGACGGGGTTCTGACGGGGTCTGATGGGGTTCTGACGGGGTCTGATGGAGTTCTGACGGGGTCTGATGGGGTTCTGACAGGGTCTGATGGGGTCTGACGGGGTCTGACGGGGTCCAATGGGTCTGATGGGGTCTGACGAGGTCCTGATGGGGTTCTAACGGGGTTCCGACGGACCTTCGACCGGTACCAGGTCGGGGTTTAAGAGTTTAATCAGGACAATGTGAATCATTCAGGTCAGGAGTTTTAATTTCTGGGAGGGAACTTGTTAAGATTGTTCCAAATGGTTCTTTTGCTGCTGCTCTGTGTATTGCTGTTGTCTTCCTGCCTCGGCAGACATTCTGGTTCTTAACGCCTCCTGTAGTCTTACCGCTCTGTCTGCAGTCTCTGCTCAGCTATTAGAGGTGGAACTGTTCCTGCAGCTCTGAAACTGTCAGTTGTTTGTTCCCTAACGTTCTCCTGTCCTCAGAGACTGCAGTCAGAGCGTCAGGAGTGTCTGTTCTCTTCACAGCAGAGAGGAAAGTAGCTTCTTATGAGATTAAAACAATGTTAATTTTAACTTGTCATAACAGTTTCTTTAAAAAAGGAAGAAGCTCTTCAGCTCCATCTGACCCACTTTCTGTTTTTCTGTCCTCATGATGTGTTTGTCAGTGATGAGACATCAAAGCTCCTGGTCTCCTGTTCCAGAAGAACCTCACGCTGAGAGCAGGTTTTAAAGCAGGCGGCGAGGGTTAGGGTTTGGGGTAGGGTTCAGGGAATACAGGCAGCCGCAAACAAAGGGATGAAGTTCTGACAGCAGGAGGAGACTTTAGGGGTTTACGGAACAGAAGGCCCTTATGTCTGTGTTTTGGGGATAAATAATATTAAAAACATGCAGATGAGCACAAAGTAAAGAGATATTTACCGAGACGGTGGAGCTGGGAGTGTTGGTGCCATATCCAGATGAAGGCAGCGAGGCCAGAGACCAGCGCCTGCCATCCGTCCTGAAAACACAGGAAATACAGAGCGATCAACAACCTTCGACTTAAATACACAACAAATGTTTGAAATAAAGCTCCGACACACAGAAAGACAGCTCCTTCAAACGAGGAGGAGTGAGGAGGAGCGAGGAGAGAAGCTTAGAGCATTCAGTGAAGCATGATGGGAGTTCAGACACGGCTGGATTTCACTTTACAGACAGAAAATCCTCCTCAACAAGACAAAGATCCACGTTCTGAGGGGTCAGAGGAGGAGGTGAAGGAGGTGAAGGAGTGTGTGTTCAGGGTTCAGGGAGGGGAAGGAGGTGGGAGGAATAAAAGCTGGGGAAAGTTCCTGGACGAGCGCAGAGTTTTCAGCAGCAGAAGAAGAAACTCTGCAGGAACTTGTTGGTGGAGCGTTCATGCAGGAGGAGGAGGAGGAGGAGGGAACAGGTGAGGGGTTACCTGTCGGCTCTGTGTCCGTGACTGTGAGAAACAGAAAACAGGTTGGGTTTGGAGTCAGACTGAGCTCTGAACACAAACTGATCACATCTATGTCTCCTAGATCTACAGCAGGAGCTGCTCAGAAACGAAGATCTTCAAAAACCAGAGAGGGTCATTAAATGACACATTTAATTATTCTCATGTCTTTATATTTTACCTCCAAAGAACCAGATTTAGAAGAAACAGAACAAAATTAGGATTATTATAAATAATAATCCTTGTTTCAGATGTTTATTTACATAAAATGTTATTTTTATTTAGAGGAAAGTCTTAAAGTCGGGAAACACAAACATTTCTCTGTTCTTTGTGTTTTTCCAAACTGCTCCAGAAACCTTCCAGCCTGTAATCTGTGTAATCTGAGATTAAACGGAGTCTGTAAATAAATTCACTGATGACAGAAACTGACAGATAAACTTAATAAAGAGACCAAACGTTCAGATTTAAACTCCTTTCAGGATTTAATCACATCTGATTGGACTGATCTGAAGGTTTGTTTTATGTTAGTTTAATAAAATTAACTCATTTAATTTAAAGGTAAAGTCTCATTTAAAAAAAGCTTCATGTTTCCTCCACGCCGTCTTACCGCAGGCAACCACACGGTGGCGCCACAGCCTCAGTGATGAGCAGCTGAGGGCAGTGGCGGGACACTGATGGATGTCCAATTTAAATCTGCGTTACTGCCAGTTTCAGCTCGTTCGGACCTCCGCAGGATGTTGGACGGAGCTGCTGTGGAAACAGCCCGCCAGCTCAAACAGGAAGTGGAGGGTTACCATGGAAACAACATCATCTGTACAAAGAATCAGGAGGCAGGCGGCTTTCCTTTACTAAACAGAGCAGAGAAATGTGTCCCAGGTGTGTGTGTCAGATCTGAGGCAGGTAAGACGTTTATTAACCCGTCTGAACAAGTGAGGCATCTTCAAGGAACTCCTTCAGCTGCAGCTGATCAGAAGGAGCTGAAGGTTCGACTTCCTGTTAGCGACCACTATCAACCGCAGCCACTAAGGTCTAAAGAAGACCCAGACCGAAACTGGTTCTGATGTTCAGGAACAAGTGGAACCTGCTGGACCCCCAGAGTCCCTGTCGTCAGTGAAACCTGTCTCACATCACCATGGCGACGAAGCTGGACTGAAACCTACAGGTGTCCACATGGACGAGACAAATGTCCTCTGGAGGACAGTTTGATGGTCAGATGAGACAAAGACTGAGCTGTTTGGACACAAAGACAAGGAGGACGCTCGGAGGAGTCGAGGTGAGGCTTTCAGACCTGAGAACACTGAACCAGCTGCCAGCCATGGAGGTGGCAGCATCATGCTGTGGGACAAAGTAAGGAGGACAAACTCCAAAGTCCTTAACTTCACCTCAAAACAAGAGCTGGACGGTTGAAACTTGGACATGTTTGGGTCCAACAGGACCATGATCCGAAACACCGGAGCTGGTTTATGATTGGCTGAATCAGAGCTGGTTTATGATTGGCTGAATCAGAGCTGGTTTATGATTGGCTGAATCAGGCTTTTGCTCCAACAGGAAAAAGAACCAATAATTAACCCATTAATGTCCCTGAAGAGCAGCTCAGGTTTAAGGTATAAATTCTACATCATTTCCTCCCAGATCTGTTGTTGTTGTTGTTGTTTGTCCCGACGCTCCGTATAAAAATCTGCTGCAGGTGAAGTCAGCCGTCTCACCTGCGTGCCGGGACGAAGGAGAAGTGTGCCGCTGTGTTCGGGGAGAAGTTTCGAGGGCTGTCCAACGGGCTGGTTCCTGAAATACAAACAAACGAGTCAGAGTCAGGTTTATCAGCACCATGGTATAACTAATTAGTAACGGCTTATTAAGCAGGAATAAGAAGATCCGTCTTTCTGTCCTTTATTACAGAACCAAAGACAGGAAGTGAACCCATCTGACCCGTCTGTCAGCATCACTCTGAGCTGTCAATCATCTGATGACCTTTTCAAGCTGAAATATAAACTTTTTAAATTCTCTGGTTTTATTCATCAGTAAAACTGATAAAATAAAAATGTCTGGAAGGTTGGAGGATGACTGATTCAGACGGACCACGGAGAGGCGGCTGACATCGTTACTGACGGGTTCCTGCTAAGGAAACAACAGAATGTCACAGGAAGTAAAGGATCTGAACTCAGAGCAGTCAGAGGCAGTAATTACCTTCCCTGAGCTGCTGGATGTATTTTTATCTCCTCTGTGATTTCTTGTCTTTGTTTCCTCTAACGTGCGGAGATGAAGACGGTTTATTTCTTCATCAGAACTCAGGACAGAAACGATCGGGGGGGAATTAACTGAAGGAGGTTTTACTGCATCTTATTCAGAGTTTAGTCAAATCATTTTATTCCTGAATTTGGTGTCTAAGCTTCAGAACCGATAATCAGACTCGAGGAAAGTCTGGATCTTGAGATCAGATCCTGTCAGAAGGAAAGCAGGATTCAGGGAGGCGGATCCTGACTTTGTAGCCATTATTTACTTTTTATTTACAAAAATATAACCTTACAGTTTAAATTAAATAAACATGAACTGAACAACATTTAACACAACAGCAGGTTAGTTTAAAGGTGATAAAAACGACCAGATAAATGAAACTGATGACAGTAAAGTAGCTGTGTCGCTCAGGTCGTCTCAAAAGGAACTTTTATTGATGTTTGTCTGTTTCTCAAACAGGAAATGAAATCTGAGCGTGTCACTCTCAGCTCGTTTTCAAACCCGACTGAGGAGATACGCTTTTCCATTTCTCCATCTGTTGATCTGATTTCTGTTTCCATCGCCATCATTATCATCAACGGCGGTTCTGTCGGGTGGAGGTGGAGGATTCGTCCACCTGTCACAGATGCTGTCTGCTGTGTCCAACAGAAATGACGTCCAGCTTCAGCAGCTGGTTGGTTCTTTGTCTGCGTCTCCTCGGATGGATTTAAAGAAGTTGGGCTTAAAGATTTCTGAGCCTGAAGACGATCCGTTAATAAAAAAGAACACAGGAAGACAGCAGCTCGCAGGTTGGAGGTCACAGCAGGGATCTACACCTCCAGCAGAACCAGAACCAGGATCAACAGACGGGTTTTCAACAGGCTGGTTAGTATCTTACCTGTCGTAGATAGCGCCGTGGCCGACGGAACCAACGAGCGGCCCAAAACCAACTATCTACAACAGGTAAGATGTTTACTGTTTCTAACACTGACACAGAAGCCGACTACAAACAGCTGAACTGTCCCTTTAATGCCCCCTCTGCTGTGAAGGTGAGGGGTGGAGGAAGGTGAGTTACCTGTGTGTCCATGCAGGGGGGAGTGGGGTCGAGGAAGGGTCGGCGAGGTGCTGGACGTCACGATCAGACTCTTCCTGTTGCTCGCCCGGCAGCTGCAGACAAACACAGAACCAGAGTTAACCAGCAGGAACCTGGAGATCTGGGTTCTACATGAAGGTTCTCCAGCTCTGCACACAGAACCCTCACAACAACAACAGAGTGAGCAAACATTGCTGATGCTGCACACAGCTTCACACAACAACAAGACACTGGATCAGAACCAGAACACAAACATCTCTGTTCCAGTTTTAATTAAACCCAACGGCAAACGAAGCTCAGATCACTGAAAACAGTAAAATTTATCCATCATCCATCCATCCATCAATCCATCATCCATCCATCCATCAATCCATCATCCATCCATCATCCATCCATCATCCATCCATCCATCCATCCATCCATCATCCATCCATCCATCATCCATCATCCTTCCATCCATCCATTCATCATCCATCATCCTTCCATCCATCCATTCATCATCCATCATCCATCCATCCATCATCCATCCATCCATCCATCCATCCATCCATCCATCCATCCATCCATCCATCCATCCATTATCCATCCATCATCCTTCCATCCATTCATTCATCATCCATCATCCATCCATCCATCCATCATCCATCCATCCATCCATCCATCCATCCATCCATCCATCTATCCATCCTGCAGAGGAGGAAAACCCGGACCTTCCTGTCCTTGAAGACCACAAACAGGATCAGAGCTAAGCAGCAGCAGCTCTGCTAGAGTCTAGCCTGAATCAGGATGGAGGTCCACATTATTGAGCCACAAAGATCTTACTTTGGTTCTACAGGAACCGGATAGACCTTAATGGACGCAGAACGCCTCAGCGAACATGGATGTATTAACCACATGTAGCGTGGACAGTCATCCTCTAAGGACTCCTCAGTGACTTTGCAGGGATGAATATCCCGTTTATTAAAAAGGTGAACTATAACTTTAACTGTCTTCAGCTGAAAGCCAGACGACTGGAGACGTGTTTAGAGAAAACCTGCGGGACGCAGCCTCCGACACCCCCACAGGTTTCCTCTGAAGCCTGGGGTCGTCTCTCTGACAAGAAGCTGCAGGTGGAGGCGTCCAGGTGAACGAGGCGCAGACGGTGGACCGGTTCAGGTGATGTTTACTCATTACAGAGCTAAAGTTTGGTCACTGGCTGTAAAAACCGTAAGTCTTCTGACGGGTTCTGGGGCTGAAACAGCAGCAGGATGTGCGTCGTGTTAATTGGCCCATTCCATCTGCACACTGTAATTACACAGCTGTGTTTCTGACAGGCAGAGCCCACCCAGCTGATCACATGACCTACAGCAGGAGGCGAGGGCCGAGGCGTCTCACTGGGGACCGGTTGGACTTTAGGGACAAAAGGATCAACGTGATTCTAAATAATCCTGCAGAGTTCTGAACCTGAAGCAACTCCGGGTGGTCCGGTTCTTGTTGCAGAGTAGAACAAAAGGCGACTAACGACGGGCCGTTTATTTCTGACTCAGACTGAAATTCAGTTTGGACCCTGAAGATGCCATGTTTTTTCTGCAGGGTGTGTGCGTGTGTGTGGGTGTGTGAGTGTGTGTGTGTGTGTCTTCTGTCGTCATCAGGTGAAGCAGCTTCTTCTCATCTGACAGAACTCTGATTTAGATTCCTGCTAACATGAGCTAACGCTGCTTCCTGATGACCAGGGTCAAAACTGAGTGTCTTATCTTACTAGTTAGAGACTACTTAGAGACTAGTTAGACTCCAAATTGTGAGAAAAGGTAAATTTTCTGTTGCAGTCTTTCAACCCGGAGCCTCGGATGGTTTCTGTCAGAGCAGAGTTCAGCCACGACGGCTCTGCAACTATTCCAGAGCAAAACTGTTGCACAATTTTTTTCAACCATATCCAAAACTGGAGGCACAGGACTGCACCCATCTGACGAAGATTTACAGAAAACAGCTGAATATATCTGAGAAAATTAATAAAACCTGCCGACACACGCTCAGTAAATCTGAAATCTGATGGGAACTGAAGGCCTGTTGGAAGCAACAAATGTTCATCTTCACTCTGAAGCATACAGAAGCTGATGTTTTTAAGCAGATAGAAGGTTAAATAAAAAAAACAAACAAACCCAGTTTACACGTTAACGCAGTGGGGTTGATGCACAGAGCTGATTTAACTCCAGGCTTGGAGCTGGTTAGTCAAACAGGCGTTTAAATGCCAGACCATCTGTG
The DNA here is from genome assembly GCF_001649575.2 of Kryptolebias marmoratus. NCBI lineage: Eukaryota > Metazoa > Chordata > Actinopteri > Cyprinodontiformes > Rivulidae > Kryptolebias > Kryptolebias marmoratus. Next base: position 4,507,396 of record NC_051447.1, on the reverse strand, counting down.
TTTGCTCATGTTTTACCTGCAGCCGCTGAAAGCTGACAGTTTGATAACGTTTCTTCTGTGAAATACACAGTTGTAAACAGGCGTGCAACAGTGTGACACGGCTGACAGGACAAACAGCGACGAGCAAACAGCCGCCCGCCTCCACACACACACGCACAGGTGGGAGCGCAGGACGTGGATACGATCTGCAGCTGAACTCATTTCCAACGCCTCAGATATTAATGTGGTTTGAGGTTTTACAGGCGCCACAGGAAATCAGCTCGCAGCAGAGCGTACGACCGCAGAGCTGACGCCTCGACACAAAAAACAAGATCACCAGATTCAGCTGGTTGTCCTCACACATCCTGGTTACTGAGCGCCCGACGGCTTCTACTAAAACATTCAAACTAAAAGGTTGAACCCAAGTTCAGGTATTCATCGTAACAAACCCGATCAGTCAGGTGAACTCTGAACGCTCACAGCTCATCACATCAGGATGACAGAAAATCTGGTTTTATTCATTTAATTCTCATCACTACATTTAATAATAACCTTGTTCGGCCCAATGACCAAACAAGAAGCTCTCCTGGTTTTGGTCATGCTCCTGTAACGGATTCTCTGTGAGAAAACCAAACCCCTGAACTTCGTTCAGAAGGTTTATTGATGCTGCGAGCGGCGGTGATAAAACAGCAACAAGCAGCAGCAGAGAGTTTTTATGAGCTGAGGAGGATTAATCATCACGTTTTAAACAAGCAGAAACGCTGTCGAACTCCACCTTTAAGGCCTCTGATTATCCTCCTCTGTTCTCGGATCACTCCAGATATATCCAGAAAGTAAACCAGGAAACGGAGACCGAACCTCTGATTCACCCGACTGCTGATCCGGAGAACCTTTCAGGGTCAAATAAACCATCAGGGGTGGATTTCCTTACATGAACACAGACAGGCTCTCCAGCTTCAGGATTAAATGAGGAATCTCAAGTTTAATCAACAAAGTTTCAAACCAAACCGTTGATCTAACGTTACGCCCTGCTTCAAATCTTAAAGCAGAACGAGAAGCTCAGACCTGCTTTGAATGTCAAACTTCCTGAATCAGTTTTCATTTCAGCTCAGCTGCCAAATTCATTCAGAACAAGCAGAAACCTGCCAGAGCTTGTTGCTACGCAGGAGTCGCAGCCTTCATCTCGGAAGGTGTGTGTTAGTGTGTCACTGCCCCCATTATTACCGGGAGGAGGAAGAGAATCGCTGCTTCGACGTGATAAATGCCTCTTCCCTGCTGGTGCCTTCATCAGGCAGAGAGGAAGAGGAAGAGTCAGCTGAGAGAGGAGAAGAAACGATGACGCAAGCCATAGATCACATATCTGAGCCGAGCAGACGAGACGTTTAACAAACCAAACACAGATCCGCTCCGCTGACCTTCATCCTGCTGAGCAGAGAGGAGGATGAGGAGGATGAGGAGGGGAAACCAAACACAGAACTGAAGGAGCGAGCGGGATGGGTGAGCGAGCCCGGCGGATGGAACGAGGAATAAATGGTTTTACCTCTTGGAGCGCCGCAGCATGCTCCTCTCAGGAAGTGAGAAATTCAAGAGGACCGTCCACGAGTCAGACATGCCGAGGCTGACGAGCAGCCGCAACCACAGACAGGCGCGACTTCCACCTGTCACACCGTCGCCTCGGAGTGCGAGCAGGAGCTCCTCCCTCCCTCCCTCCCTCCTCACGGCAGCGCCTCCCCCTCCCTCCCCCTCCGATGCTCGGGTTCAGATCCACGACAGGAGGCGTCTCAGCTGGATCCCCGCGACACTCAGGGCGTCTTCAGTCCATGGCAGGACAAACAGAGACAGAAGGACGTGTGCGGACTCATCTACAGCCAGTTCAGAGTCAGGATTCATCAACAGCTCAACACGACGGGAACGACACCAGAACCCAACGCAGAGCTTTCAGCTGCGAGACACAGCACAACCCTGAAGGTCCGGACTGGACCTGAGGGGGAAATCATTCTCTGAAAAGCAGGAAACTTTCTGTGGGAGCAGGAATTCATGGGAAGGAACCTGGAATTTTTTATATTAAAGGTCGGCCATGAACAGGAGTATTAAATGTGGTCGAAAATATATTTTCACATAATCTGGACTGAAATAGAGGGTGAAACGAGTTTCCACAGCCTGCCGCCTAGACGTGTGGGGACAGACGGGACACGTGGGGACAGACAGGACATGCCGGGACATGCAGGGACAGGCAGGGACAGATTACACCCCTTTACTGTTTGTAGCTTGCCTTTTGTTAGCTGCAGCTTCTTCAAACTTTTAGCTTTCATGCTTTTAGTTTCTACTGTCTGAAATCAAAAATAAACCCAGTAAGATGTTCTGATTCCGATTCTGAAACCGTGACGAGAGTCTGAGTCAGATATCTGCTGTAAAAACAGCAGGTTTTGTTGCAGAGACACAGAGTTAGTTGTAAAAAAAAAAAGATCCTGGAGGTTAGCGTCAGCCCTGACAGAACCAGAACCAGAACCAGAACCAGAACCAGAACAGCGGCGCTCTTACCTCCAGAGGAAGGGGTTTCCTCTCTGGAAAACAGGGGCTGACAGAGGGCCGTCAGCGGGACAGAGGGAGGAAGAGGACGATGAAGAGAGGGGGACTATGGGGGACTGATCGACAGAGGGATGAAAGGAAGTGGGGGACAGCAGGTGCTGGAGGAGGAGGCTGCTGTTACCGTGGCAACACAGCTGAGCCGGGGACCAGATTCTGCCGAGAGAGGAGGAGGGGAGGAGGAAGAGGGAGGCGTGTCAGGTGATGTGATGTCATCACCAGGAAGCAGGAAGACGTTTGATCTTTTCTCCATTAAACTGATTTTAAAATGAGTTTCAGAACAAAGATTTTCTTTAAGAATTAAAGCTGAACAAACCTTTAAATGCCCAGTTTCCTGTTTATTCTATTGTTTTTAATCTGCACACGTCCCTCCCCAGCAGGAACGGAGCCCGGCGCCCCAACTGACCTGTCCAGTGAGTCCAGAACCCACAGAACCCACAGAACTCACAGAACACAAAACCAGCTCCAGGTTTGTTTCTAATGTTCTGCAGGTTGGAGCAGAGGTTACAGACTTCAGGTCAGGAGGACGGGATGGTGGGGGTCCCCGTGTCCCATCCCCCCTGCTGGCTGGGACAGACTGGACCCCCCGCTGGGAGTTTATGGGTTTTAACGTGCCCAGTGTTTCCCCAGCATACCGTATGGTGATCTGTGGGGCAGAGCTACAGTTTCTGCAACAATAAACCCAAAGTGGTGATGAAGAGCTGATCCAGCTGGAGCAGAACCGGCAAAGGATCAGATTCATCAGTTAGTCCTCAGAGACCGGTTCATACGAGCGGGGCTGCAGCCCACAGATCATCTTCATCACTTTCAGTTACGTCACACAGCGAACTGCTCCGATCCATCTGTGCTGTTTTGAACCGTATGATCTGAACCATGAGGTCTCCTGTTCTGGACTCAAACTGCCTTAGCTCCTCTCAGCTCCATTCAGCTCCATTCAGCTCCTCTCAGCTCCTCTCAGCTCCCCTCAGCTCCCCTCAGCTCCTCTCAGCGGTGATAAAGAGTCAAACCCTGAACTTTGACCTTTCAGCCGACAGCTTCTCTCCACATCTCCAGCAGCTTTGGTTTGTTTCTGAGTAAACTAAGATAAAACATCTGCTTATGGGGGGTTTGTTCTGTAAATTAGCACTGAGAACAGTTTATTGGACTGATATCTGATCCTAGAACAACTCCAGTTTATTTTTGGAAAGGTTTTTCAGCTCTGTAACGATGCAGCCAACAGCTGCTGACGGGTGGATTTACCAGCTGTGAAGGAAGGTAAACCAACACAAACGTATCGGGTTCTGACCCGTAAACTGAGCCGCTGCTTCTAGTTCTCCTGCCCAGCGTCTGCGTTCAGTTCTGTAGGGTAACTCAAACATGAGGAACCAAAGAAAACTGTCGGTTCTGCAGGGAAACAGGATGTAGAGAGATAAGGATCGTTGTGTAATCCAGAACGTGTCACTGACGGGACTTTTATTTATCTCTGCTTGAATTCAAATGAAATCTGAGTGCGTTTCAGGTTCCAAACACGATGTTCTCAAATGTTCTGATGGTAATCTCTGTGCTCCAAACACAAAGCAACTACATTTATTAAACAGCTCCTTTCAAAGACACGTTTAAATAAATGTTCACACCTTCCTGCAGCTGATTTTTCACCGTTCTACAGCACAATACAAATTTGAACTTCCCTTTTTTTAACAATCTAAGTCAAGAAAACTCTGACGTTTGGATGCAGAAATGTAAAGTTTGTGGAAAGAAGAAAAGGTTTCTGACAGCTGGGGAGTTAGAGTCTGACGCTTTTCTTTCTAAAACATGATTAAACCTGCAGCCGTGATCTAAATCTGAACACACACACACACACCCTTACTGAAGGCGCAGGTTCGGGGCTCGCTCCTTCCTCCTCTTCATCTCGTTGTTCTGGGACAAAAGGCTCAGCTGTAATCTGTAATAATCCACCTGTCCGTCATCCTGACCCCCGAACAGAACTTCCTGTGTGAGTCACGGTGCCAACAGAGCCCTGGAGGGTAAAATAATGAGCGGAGTGTGCACCGTGTGGCGGCAGCCTCCTTATCTCTGCGCTCAGATATGCGAGGAATCTGGGCTAGAACGTTCCTTCGGCTGCTCGGATCACCAACCGACGAATATCAAATTAATTCAGGCCGGGTTCCGCCTGCGACACGCAGATTACACAGAATCTCTTTAGGATTTGATCCTGGGAATAATCCAGAGTTAGTGAGGAAACACAGCTTCCTCTGCGGAGAAAATAATAACTGAACCCAGTTAGAGGGATGATCCTGGTCCTACCGGGTCAGACGGTAAAGACGAGCCGGTCCTCGGTCCGGTTCTGCTGCTACAGGTCCATCCTCAGAAGTATTCCTGGTAACCTAAGCGGTCCACTCAGAGATCAGAACCAGAGACCAGACCAGAGACTGGAACCAAAGACCAGAGACTGAAGACCAGAGACCAGAGACCAGAGACCAGAGACTGAAGACCAGAGACCAGAGACAGGAGACCAGAGACCAGAGACCAGAGACCACAGACCGGAGACCAGAGACCACAGACCGGAGACCGGAGACCGGAGACCAGAGACAGGAGACCAGAGACCAGAGATCAGAGACTGAAGACCAAAGACCAGAGACCAGACTGAGTCCAGTTGGAGGGGGGAGGGGACACAAGATGGAGGCAAAACTAAAATATTTTATTTCTGTTTGAAATCTGCTCTTCTGTAGTTTGTAATATTTACAGAAATCAAACGTTGTTGTTTAAAGTCTTTAAAAACTGATTATTTATAACCTTTAAAGTAAAACTTTAAACTTTGAATTTTCAGCTTTTTGTATTTTTCTTTTTCTTCACCAGAAAAGATTTACATTATTACTGCGGCATTTACAACATGGCTGCCATAACATGGCTGCTGTAACACGTTGTGTAAAGTTACAACATGTCTGCTGCATGAAAGCATCTTAAAATAAAATCAGATCAGTTCTGTAGTTGCCTGCATCGTTTGTAGTCTGAGTGTTCTTCATGGCAGTTCTGATGGAGCTCCAGGTGAGACGGATCTCTGATTTCTGACTCAGGTGATCTCTGACTCAGGTGATCTCTGACTCAGGTGATCTCTGACTCAGGTGATTTCTCTTCGCTCTCAGCCATTCAGAAGAAAGAGGCTCCTTGCTGCTGCTGCAGGAACTGAAAAAGTTAATATTCTTTATAATCTACTGTGAACCACCTCCTGCTGGGAATGTTTCCCTCCACACTGAGACCACCGACACCTGAATCCAGCAGGGACCAAAGGACCGGACCGCTCCGAGAGGCTGACCTTCGTCTCCGAACACAAACACGTTTACAAGCAGCAAATTACCAAACACACCAACACAGGATATAAATAGACGCTCAGCTGTTCTTTAAAGCTCCCAGAAACACAAACAGACTCTGTGGCCTTTAGGTTTCACCCTTCAACCTGATTCCAATTAACAGCAGGCGGCCATGATGGATTATTCTTCAAACAACACAAACAACAAGTTAGTGAAGCTGAGTTTAGCTCACTGCTTCCTTCTCAAACACTTCCAGATGTTCTGGAGAAGAGGATCAGAGATTGGACAGAGAAAATCAGAAATACTCACAAACTGCCTCTTCTGGGAAGACTCAGCTCCTTCTGCAAGAAAAACAGACAGAAAAAGATAATTTCACTCATTTGGCTCCAAGTTTTCCATCCAATCAGTTCAAAACATCATCGATCAGACAGGATTTTTATTTTCTGTCAGTGCAGCAGTTTGACCAGCAGGAGGCGCTGCGACACAATGGCTGAAGATCTGAGGTTTTAGTCTTCACAGAAATCAAGCTTAAACCTCCAATGTTTTGTTTACTAAACTCACTGAAAATCAGTCAGTACATTACAGCATCCTTTATAAAATAAAGAGTGTAAAGTGTCGGCATGTTTTGTTGTTTTTTAGTTTAGTTTTTAACACAATTATCTGTCATTTTATTAACAAATCATCAGAACCAAGAACCTTTAAATGTTTGATTTATCTTTAAATTCTGAATGAATGAGTGAAACATAATGGAAATAGAGAGTTTATCTTTAATTTTTTGAACATTTCTGATCTGGTATGAAGCTGATGGTAAACCTCCTGCCCTCAGACTCAGATCAGCTCCAGTTATCGGCTCATATCTCTGGCAGCTGAAGTTAATGGGTTTAATGGAGTCTGGCTGCAGCTCTGAGTGGACGTGAAGAGCTGCTCTGAAGCTTTTGGAACAAAAAGGCAGAAAATTACCAAATTAACCTTCTGCCTGTGTCTGTTTGTTCCTGTCAGGACAAAGGAACGTTCAGCAGAACCAGAGGGACCGACAGAAAGGTAAAGGTTTAAATCTAAAAACTCCAAACATCAATTAAACGTTACAAACACCAGCAGATCCTCTGTTCCAAACATTTAAACCTTTATTCATCCGAAATATATAACAACGATGCGGTGAACATTAGGACTGTTAGGACTGTCTCTGTTGTCCCGATGCTCACGTTTTACTCAGTTTTTCTCAATTTAAACCCGAGATAGACGGGGTCACAATCATCTCGTGGCTCAGGAGCTCTGGCAGAGCCAGGCTCTTATTTTGAAACTCCAGGGTCAGATCCTCCTGATTAGAGACGGCATAAAGCCAAAATTATCATTTCCATCAGACTCAGATCCTTCTTTCCCAGATTAATCCAGAGGAAGTGTTTCCAGCCTGCAGTCTGTGTGTAGATCAGAGAAGAAGAGGAGGAAGAGGAGGAGGAGGACTGCTGTTTAAGTACTTTCTGCTCTTATCGTCTGCCCGCCCCCGCAGAGCTCTGCTAATATAAAAGCGAGCTCATCTGAAACCCTTGTCTGACAGTTTATTGCATTAAAGCTCCTGTTCTGAGTGCTGCAGCTGCTCTCTGAGTCCTGAGGGAGGACGGAGGACAGAGGATGGAGGACAAAGGACAGTGGATGGAGGACGGAAGACAGAGGACAGGACGGAGGACAGAGGACAGGATGGAGAACAGAGGACAGGACGGCGGATGGAGGACAGGATGGAGGATGGAGGACAGAGGACAGGACGGAGGATGGAGGACAGAGGACAGGACAGAATCGTCATGAATAAACTGCTTTAAACTGAACTAACGGGTGACGGCGGGGAAGAAGAGGACAGGAACTGATGCTGCATGGATGAGAGAGGCTGTGATGTAATTACAGAGAGGAAGAGGAGGATGAGTGGCGCTGAAGAGGAACGAACGAGGCCTAAACTCAATCTGAGGAGGTTTAAAGGATCCAACTCAGAGAAAAACGACTTTCACAACAGAATTTAACCCAATGTCTGTGAGAATCTGAAAGGATATTTCAGGAAGTCAAACTTTCAGGACCAACGAAACGTTTCTTAATGAGGTGGGAAAGTGGGTGGAGCCTGGCCACGATCTTTTGTTTAATGGTCATTTATAGCAGCCACCTGTAAATCCTCAGGAATGAAGCAAACATTCAGTAAGACGACATGAAGCAACGAGTCTTAAATGTTTATCTAACTGATTATTTAACCGTAAATGCTAACGTTACGCTAACTGGTTACTTCCTGTGAATGTAAAAGTCTCAGTTTGTTTCTGAAAGTGAAACTGGACCCCGACTGGTTCCGTTTTAAAACCCAAACTCTGAGCTAATAACCATCAGATTCTGTCTAATTCAGACCTCAAACAAAGGGAGATATGTGCCTTGAACTCTGCTGCCACCCAAACAGCATCCCTGCAGCAGTTTGCTCAACTTTAAAAGAGGTTTTATTAAACATTTAGAGGTAAAAACATTCATATTTATGTAAATTACTGCCAGCTCTGTTTCTGAAACCCATAAACAGGAAGTGGAACGATCTGCTGCAGGAGGGCAGACACACCAGGAAAGGTGTAATTCATCCTTTTTGTTCCCAAGAAAAGTGAATAAAATCCTGTTGTTGTTGTTGTTTTATAATCAGAATACAAAACCTCACATCCAAAGTTTAATAAACATAAAGTTATTATTTCACAGGATAATCAAGTCTGCAATGGACCAAAAAGACACGGCAGAGAGGAGGTTTAACAACCAATCAATCCAAGCATCAGCTGAGATGTTTGTAAAACAAGAAATCCTATCGCTGCCAAGAAACCGACTAATTTCAAACCCGTTTCTGGACACATTTCCTCCCAAAGACACAAACAGTCTGAGTCCAACAGCCTCACTGTCTCCATCTCCATCTTAATTTGAACGTTTATTCTTAAAACAAAGATAATTAATGAGTTCAGCTGGTTCGGGGAATTTATTTATTTTAAGCTTTATTGAGCTAAAATCTGTAAAAAAAAAAAAAAAAAAAAGCGAACATGACATTTTAAGATGAATGTTTTTGGACACGTTTTAAAAAAACGGAATAAAAAACAAATCTGTGTTTGGCAGCCGTGAATCAGTAGACAAGTCTGTGTGTGTGTGTGTGTGTGTGTGAGATCATAATAACGTGTTTTAGTCGAGCTAAAAACATGCAATTAACAGAAGGAGCCGAAGTCCACCGGAGACAATTAGAGCAGCAGCCGACGCCGGCAGCAAGAATTCATTATCAGCTCCGTGAATATTGATGAGAAAACAGAGACGACAAAGAGACTGCGCACACACGCACACGCGCACACACACACACACACACACCGACACAAGACAGGCGTCCACAGGGACACACAGATGTAAAAATGAGCTCATTATGGATCTGGATTCAGGGGCTGAAGAAGACAAAAATCAACCTGAAGAAATGACTCGATCTGACCGGTTCAGCTCCTGGTACCAAATGGACCCAACCGGGCCTTAGATTATCAAAACCAAATCCTGCAGCGACCCACCAGGAATGGGCGGGGAGACGTTCTGATCCAGAATAAACAATGAAATGAAGCCGTTTGGACTGGAAGCTGCTGGAACAGATGAGATTATTCTTCATTTAAAGAGGGAACACAACTCACACAGGTGATGTTTCACACAGAGGTTCTGGACTGGACCTCACCGACCCGGCAGCCAGAACCGGGTCAAAGAACTGTGCAGAAGTCCTGATCCACCCGTCATGTCTGGTTCTGGTCTTGTGTTTGCATTTATTCAGATATTCAGACATTTAATCAGCGTTTGGAAGCATAAATCTGAGTTTATCAATGACCTCCGACTCATAGAATGAATTTATGGCTCTGAAATGTTATTTTAACTTGATGAAGGCAAAGTTATTTATAAGAAATCCTTGATGTTTTCTGACTAACTACAGAAACATTTAACCTTTAAATCAGTGGAGCAGGAATAAAAACCTATCAGAGCGTGAACGCTGAGTCAGCGTCTTGATTTCCTGGTTGTTGTTTATTTAAATATTCTAACTCCTGTTTTTTTATTTAAATAATCTAACTCCTGGTTGTTGTTTAAATATTCTAACTCTTCTGCAGAGTTTTTGTTGTTTTCATATCTCAGAGCGTTCGGCTCATTCAGGAGACGGCTGCTGAGACTTCTGTTTTTAATGTTCAAGACGTTTAACTTCAGCTCCACAGATCCAAAGACAGACATGAACGTCTCTTCAGTTCCCTCAGAAACAGCTGCAGCGTCCATCAGATGGACAAATGTGTCTCTCCAGGAGCGTCCCTCCCCTCCCTTCACAGAAGACAACCTGCTAATTAGTTTTAGCTAGCAGGAAGACCAACCCCACCCACAGCCGAAAGGAGCTAAACTGACCTCCTGGTTCAGCTGTTTGATCTGTCCTCCAGCTGTTGGACCTGTCCTCCAGCATCCAGCTTGCTCAGTGAGACCCGAGCTGAAGCTGTTTGCGTCCTGATTTGTCTCCGATGGGAGACAGAAGACAGTTGGGGATGTTTGTTCATTGGGGGGACAGAATCAGGACAAACTGTTAAATCCTCAGCTTCCTAACAAAAATCTATTTGAAGCCTAAATGTAAAAAGGTTTAACGTCAACGTTTTCTTTCCTGAATGTGATTTATTCCTCAGGCTCAGCTGGGATCTGAGGAGAAGCTTCACATTACTCTGAGAGGAGGTGAGGGACAAGGAGGTGAGGGATGAGGAGGTGAGGGACGAGGAGG
>NC_051447.1:4495314-4495833 GCF_001649575.2 Kryptolebias marmoratus | reverse complement strand
AGGTGAGGGACGGGGAGGTGAGGGACGAGGAGGTGAGGGATGAGGAGGTGAGGGATGAGGAGGTGAGGGATGAGGAGGTGAGGGATGAGGAGGTGAGGGACGGGTGATCCAGATTCCTCTCAGCTCTCATGAAGCCAGGAGGCGGCAGGGAGCTCTGAATGAAAGGAAGTCATTTTCTCCTCCTGGAGTTCCTCCGTCTGTCAGATGAAAACTGCTTCAATTTGCACCTTTTCTGCTGATGTGTCTCAGACGTCTGTTCAGCAGGGATCCAACAAAGACAAAACAAGATGTCACCCCCCACCCCCATCAACTCACGGAGCTGAAACTCCAACAGCTCTTCCTTCCCTCCAGATATCACACTGCTACCACAGCTGAGACGCACTTCAAATCAAAACAAAGGAATTTAAAATCCAGGAGAAAACCAAAGACGAGCTGTCCTTCAGCTCAGGAGGAACCATCTGACAAATTGTATTGTAGACAACTGAGTTACTGTTACTGCTGGCTTGAAGTTAACGCTCA
>NC_051447.1:4468077-4495013 GCF_001649575.2 Kryptolebias marmoratus | reverse complement strand
AATTGTAGTGTAGACAACTGAGTTACTGTTACTGCTGACTTGAAGTTAACGCTCGCCACTGGGTGTCGGTCAGGACACAGAGAAAACTGAGGCTCGTCGTCTGTTTCTTCTTTATTTAAGATAGTGCAGGTTACAATCAGCATTCCCTTTGGTGGTACGTGGGATGTATGTGTGTAGGTGTGTGGGTGTGTTTGTGTATGTGTGTGTGTGTGGTCCTAAACATAGGAGAAAATGACAATGTAAAACATGTACATTATCATGGCAAAATATCTTACTTTCTATAGTCCACCAATAAACAAGAAGATCAACTAAACTACAGTACTCAAATGAACTAGTTCTAAATATACAGATCTACCAACATTAATTAGCTAAGTTGTTTACTGACAGAGCCACCAGTGACTTATCAATTCTACAGTCAATTAACCGTGAGCCAATATTTGACTTGGACCCATTAAATATGAGCCTTGGGCTTAAATATGAACATTTCCACTGATAAACATTACCTGAACAAAGTTATTCCTAACAACATGACTAAACAGAACCAGAGAAGCTAGCTTATAGCTGGCTAACCATTAGCATAGTAGTCAGTGATAAACAGTCCCCGTTACATTTATCATATTCAAAGAAACAGCACTGGAAATACAATTTGCAACTACTTACATCGGTCAATAACGCACATCAGAACCGGTAGGAGCAGCCACACCATCAGCCTCCATGCTACTTGCTATGCTCCGTTTTTCTCTTTCTTTCCTCCTTTCGCCAGTAGGTGGCGCCTCTAAACCACATATCAGACTAAAGAACTTAACTTAAAACTACTAAAATACAGTATAAACATAAAGATGCATAACATATGTTAAACCCTTCTTAACACAAAATATCAAACTGAAACTATCCGGTTTAAAAATTTAATCTGATTTTTGTTTTTTCAAGGTTTTAGGCTTTGAAAGGAATAAAACTCTGTAAAACTGTTGGATTACTGTCAGTATCGGAGTACAGACGACTGTCAGGCTTAACAGCAAACTAATTATTTTCATCAGTGAGACAAACAGACATTTCGCTCAGCGGGGACAAAAATTCAGGAGATTTAATTATCCTGGAACCTAGACGGCCGATGGACGTGAGATAACTCCTCAGAAGGGCGAGTTCAGAGGTCAGAGGTAGAAACATTCCTGTGAGAAGGTTCAGGAGCCAAAGAAGAACCGACGTTTGAGACACTTTGGAGACTCCTTTTCAAACGCCGTCCAGCGTCAGGTAAAAGAAGTCGACAGAACGATGAAGCTCTTCAGAGAATATTTCTGAGACAAACAATCAGACTCCTCAGAGGAAGTGTCCCCAGGCAGTTTTCAGTTTGTCTTCTACCAGCGGGGACACGGTGGCGTCTAGACGTTTAATTTCACACCGTTTGGAGCTCGCCGCCCGCCGGCTGAACACAGCCGAGAGTCTGAAGTCGGTGCCAGCAGGAAGAGGAGGAGGGACTCGCCTCCATTTCTGCCTTCAATCAGAGAGCAAACGAGAGGTTTTATTTCCCTGGAGACATCGGGAGGCTGAGATCAGGGTTTACTTTTGTTAAGGCAGATGTGCACGCTCAGCGTTTTGTTTGTACGGAGGATTTGATCCCAGCTGTCGCTGCCTGCAGGTCCAGTTTATTATTAACCAGCAACAACCGATTCACTCATTTCTACAAAACCGTGGACCGTTGGAGCTCTATAGGTGTGTCAGACGGTAAAAAGGTCAAACAGTTCATGTTTTGTCTTCTTAAACTTCATATTTTTGTTCATCTTTTTCCTGCAAACACGTCTGGAAGGAAACGTGTTGCTGTTAAACGTTCGGCTCGTTAGCAGCAAAAATTAAAGACAAAAGCCTGAAAATCTTCGGCTGTTTGGTCAAAAAGTAAAATCAGGATCTGGACCTCAGCTTCCTGAACCTTCTGTCCCCACGAGCATCCTGCTGAAAGTCTCACTCTGTCCTCAGGACAACCTGGTCTTGTTTTCAGACGCCCCCATGGTTACCAGATGAGCTCACAGCTCGTTTCTGATTGGCAGGAGACGGAGACACGAGGGACACGAAAGGCAGGCAGAGAGAAGAAACAAGCACAGAGACGAGAAGAACGTCTGACTATAGAAACATCCGTCCAACTATCCATCTGTCCAACTGTCCATCTCTGTTTATCAGATCAATCCTAAAATATTTCTGTAGAAATCTGAGATAAATGCTAGAATAATGCTGGATAAATCCTGAATAAACTGGGACGAATCCTGGCTTACTCTTGGATGAATCCTGGATTAATCTCAGATTAATCTCTGATTAATCCAGGACGAAGCTCGGATGAATCCTGGAGAATCCTGAATGAATCCTGGATGCATCCTGGATTAATCCTGGATGCATCCTGGATTTATCTCAGATGAATCCTGGATAAATCCTGGATTAATCTCAGATTAATCCTGGATGAATCCTGGATTAATCTCAGATGAATCTCAGATAAATCCTGGACAAACAGCCCATCTGAGCTGTAAGTACGAACTGTTAAAAGCCGTGGATGTTCTCTCGATATATCGATTTAATCTAGAAACTTTAGTCTGACGGATGTTGGGGTTTAAAGGATTCAAGGAACTCTGAGTTACAGAAATCTGTTTCAGATGAAGTAAAACCTCAAACACGGGAAGTCTCTTCAGAGGATATTCAACAGATCCTCCACCTCGTGTTGGTTCTGTGTTCAGGTGGGTCAGATGTGAGTCTGACTGGATCTGAGGTCCACCGGACTCCCTCTGTGACCCGGTTCTGTCAGGTTGTCTCAGTCCACGAGTCGAACGGCATCCTGGACCTTCAGTGTCTCCTACAGGACAAACATCCAGAAGTCCAGCTCAAGCCTCCACCCGTCTTCTCAGACAAAGAACCTCTGTGTGGTGCCACATCTGGTCTGTGGGTTCTGAACCGGCCCACGCTCCATGAGACAGACCCGTCTGTCTGTGCTGGACACGATGAACGTCCAGCCAGAGAACCCTGAAAAGCTCCTCGTGTGGTTCCAGCTACACCACCTTTCACCCCGATCCGCCACAGAACCCGACAGAACCTCCCAGAACCCCAGGGACAAACAACAGCTGCGTCTGCTGAGCTGAAGCATTGCACGGTGGGTAATTAATTACCAGATCTGTGCTGCATTCCTGAAACTGAGCGGGTTACATAAACACGTGTGGGAAGAACTAAAAACGGTTGGAGAGAGTTTTTATTTCTGATGAAGGTTAAAAATGAAGATTCACAGACTGAATCAAACTGAGGCATTTTAGATCAATAAATCAGTTAAAACTAACTTCAGTCTGCAGGTACGGCAGGGTTAGAGCTCAGGTCGGGTACAAATACTCAACTAATGAAGGTTTAGGTCCTTCTGTACATTTATAACTAATCACTTCAGCTCATTCAGGACTTTAAGCTTTCTATAACTTTGATACGTTTGGAAATATTTAACATTATTTCCATTTTGTTTTCTCACTGCAATCTAAAAACCTTTGAACTTTTGTTTTTGCAGGACAGTCATGTTATTTTTCATTTTTAATGTAGGTTTTAACTTTCAGGACGTTAAAGCTCAGTTCAGAGGATTAAAAGCCTGGATGAAGGCAGCTGTTTGGGGTTTTTGGGGGTAAAGATTTGAGATCTTCTGAAAACTGAAGATCTTCCTGTTTGGAGTCATTCACAGCCTTTTATTCTTTAAATAAGGAGATTTGTTCTGAAAACTGGCAGCTTTCTGGCTGAAAACCTGCCAATAAAACTGAAATAAGCCTTTTTTTTTTTAAATCTGGGATCAGAGGTTTTAGATTCGTCTGTAGACCTTCTGAGGTTCTTCAGCAACAACCAGCTGTTGTTCAAATGTTGGAAAACTGACATTTAAGGAAACATTTTTATGGTTTTCTTTCTTCAATCTGACGACACAAAGAAATGTTTTGGTGCCAAACGAATAAATCAGAGTAAATGATGAGGTTCTGATGAATAAATCCTTTTTGACGAGTCTGTAATCTGTCTTTGATTCAAAGCAGTTCTTGTTCTGCTCAGACTCGGTTCTGGTAAAAAAGATTCTGGTGATCCGAAAGCTTCTAGGAAATGTTACCAGAACTAAGAGGAGGAAAAATCTGGTTTGTTTCTTGTGGCTTCATGTTTTCAAGCAGATTTATTGTTTGAGTTTTTCTGAGGAATAAAACAGAATCTGAGTCCGACCCATCTTCTAATAACAGAATAATGTTCTGCTGTTCTGGTTCTGCTGAAGAACCCAGACTGGATTACAGACAGAACTGATTAAAAATGTTCTTTAACGTCTTCACAGAGGAGCAGATTTGAAGATGTTCTGCTGGAACCAGGATCCATCTGTTCAGATTTATTTATTTTTGGATGGAACCAAAACCCAAAACCGATCTGGGTTAGGAGCAGAGAAAAAACCCAGGTCCAGAACTCGTACCTGAGCGAGCGCCGCAGCCGTCCCGTTGTCGGACCTCAAACCGAACCAGCAGACCGAGCGCTTGCAGGTCACAGACTTCCTGTCCTGACCCGGTTCGTCCTGAGCCTGCAGAACCCGTGGACGAGCCATCATCTTAAACAGAACCGCCCGCAGCCCCAAATCAGCAGGACTGAGGTCCAAACCCTGTCAAATCAGGACTTTTAATACCTCCTGAGCCATAAAGAAGCTTTAACTGGCTGTGCTGTTCTCTGTTTGCTTGTTTTGGTTCTGAGTTCATTAAGACTCCACTCACATGTTTTCAAAACCAGAGTCCAAAGGAGTTCAAATGAGTCCAAACCAGAGTCCAAACCAGTCAGAACCAGTCCAAACCAGAGTCCAAACCAGTCCAAACAATTCCAAACGAGTCAGAATCAGAGTCCGAACCAGTCAGAATGAGTCCAACACAAATCCAAACCAGTCCAAACAAGTCCAAACCAGTCAGAACCAGTCCAACCCAGTTAGGACCAGTCCAAACCAGTCAGAACCAGAGTCCAAACCAGAGTCCAAACGAGTCAGAACCAGAGTCCGAATCAGTCAGAACGAGTCCAACACAAATCCAAACCAGTCCAAACAAGTCCAAACCAGTCCAAATGAGTCCAAGCCAGTCCAAATGTCCAGCACGAGTCCAAACGTTCAGCATCAGTCCAAACCTCGACAGAAGCTGCTCGGACGGCTCGAACATGCAGATCTGAACTCAGAAACTCTGCGAACGTTCGAGTCCTGAGTTGATCTCAGTATTTTTCACTGTCTGGTACCAGAGTATCTGATCTCTGCTGTCAACCTTCTGTCTCTGGAAGGATACTGTAGTATTTCTCATCCAGACGTTTTCACAGCTAACTCTTAAAGCTAACACGGCTAACGGTAAAGTTTAGGGAAACGAGTTTCCACCAGAGACAAGTCACCTGTTGGAGCCGCGGTGCGACCCTGCATAAAAACATTCAGCGCCAACAAATGTGACCGATGGTCGTTTAAAAATAAAAAAAAAAAAATCTGTGTTGAACCATTTTTGATTTGAAAAGAAGCAGAACCTTTCTTATTACATAATCTGATTTCTGTCTGTGAAATCTGCCAGTTCTTCTGGAAGTTCATGTGACAGTAATCATGGAAACAGATCTGATCGGTGTGTGTGTGTGTGTGATGGGAAGCAGACAGGCTGATGTCAGCCCACAACCTCCATAAAGATCCTGGATTTACCGGAGCCGTGAACACACAGGCTTTTGTTTCTGCTATAGAAAAAAAATATATAAAAATGTTCCGAGCTGCTGGAGCTCTGAAAGACAGCACTAATCCTGTTTCAGTACGGGACACACACACACACACACACACACACACACTCACTCACACTGACGGACAAACACGCAGGAATTTTAGGATCCGTTGATGTTGTTTTCTGTGGCGGGGCGAACCTGTTCGCTGAAAATCGGAAGTTTTTTCCCCTTAAAATCAACCGACACAAACAGGAAAGTTGAGCACTTGTTGTGTGGCCTGTCAGAATAAAACTAGTTTACATTTAAACTTTATAATGTCATGTTCT
Source organism: Kryptolebias marmoratus (assembly GCF_001649575.2). Lineage (NCBI taxonomy): Eukaryota > Metazoa > Chordata > Actinopteri > Cyprinodontiformes > Rivulidae > Kryptolebias > Kryptolebias marmoratus. The sequence goes on along the minus strand of NC_051447.1, from coordinate 4,488,996 downwards.
ACTAACAAGTTTCACAGAACTTCAGCACATCACAGCCGAGTTCAAGACAACATGAACGCTTGTTTTCTCAGACTGAAAACTGCTTTCGACACAATAAAATCACAAAATTAGTTGGTATTTTTTTGGCACATTTATATATTTTTTGCATTTAAACTGATTCAAACAGATTTCATGAAAGAGCTGAAGGATCCTGGGTTCTGTTGATGAGGAACTCAAATCTGTGATGAAATGAATTCATCTCCAAACAAACTCTGAAGCTTCTTACATCTAAAACGATCCTGATATTTGAATTATTCTTTAGTCTGTGTAAACTTTATCTAATGAACATGTAGGCTCGTATTTACAGAAGGATTCCTTTAAACACCCGTCTGATGCATGAAGTTCTAGCAAAGGGAGATGTGTGCCTCAAACTGTGCTGCCAGCCAAACAGCTTCATCTTGTTTCTGTTTGTTTGTTAGATCTCATTAAAAACTAACAGAGTTGGATTTAACTTCTGGAAATGTTGAACTATGTTTTAATGACGCCTTGGCAGAGGTTCACGCTCCCTGAGTGCTTCAAGTTTTTTTTTTTTTACTAACATTTATCTGTCTTTATTTATTTACTTCTGTACATATTGACTTCTGCTCCCGTTGTGATAATATCTACCTAAAGTCTGATCCTTCCTCCTCTCCTCTTTCAGCTCCACATCCTGTAACAGAAATTGAACTGCAAATAAAACCAACGATCCCTCGAGGTCAACGGAACGTTAATCCTGATGGTTATCTGTTTCACCTTTAACCCTCACCACATTTATTTTCCCTCGAGGTGAAAGAGCTCCGTCTCTGTTTGGTCTTCAAACCCCTGATCCTCGGTTTAACAGCGCAGCCTGACAGAGACCTGATGGACCTCTGACCTCTGACCTCAGGCTAACTGAACTGACAGAAGCTAATCAGTCCAAACAAATTAACCTGCTGGGATATTTCTGATTCAGATCGTGGAATTAAAAGATTCTCTGTTCAGTGTTTTATCAGACACCTCCATGATTAATCATGTTTCTGTTGTAATAATTAACTCAACCACTGGCTTGATTGAGTTGAAATTTACCATCTGATTGACGTCTTGTTTAGTGACCACTCTGACCTTTTCTCTAACATCATTATCAGGACTAAATGTTCCTCTTGGAGCACATCGATCAGCAGGAGTTTATCTCTAAAACAAACTGTCTGACAGCTTCCACCAGCAGCTTCAGATGTTTGTGGCTTCCTGGATTTAATTTCTAAGCAGCTAAAACTCTAACAACACGTCATACTGAGAGAAGAACTTGTTTCGGTTTGTGGTCTTCATGCTTTGGTTTGTGGACCACAGTGAGCTCATTATAGTTCCTAAATGTTCACCCTGTAGTCTGTGAGGTTCTAAGGCCCAGCAGCTCCTTCGGTCTGTTGGGATTAAAGTCTGTCCAGCTGACGGTCCAGGTGTCCCTCCGCGGGCATGCAGAAGACATCCTGTCCAACAGACTAACAAATGTCTGGGCAACAGCTGTCAGGCAGTATTTCTGGTGGACCGACTGGTTCTGGTTTCACAGAAACTATGAGCTCTGCACCCAAAGAAAAGCTAGAAGACAAACTAAACCAAAAACCAGAAAACTATTCAAGTTCTGGCATTCTGTGAAGGAACGCCTGTTATTTGATGTACTAGTGATGTTTGTACGCTCCAGCCTGTGACAGCTGACATCATGAGTCTGTTTCTGTTATTTCATGGGTCAGAAACTAAAAAGTTTGGGAACCATTGACCTTAAAAGCCCAGCGCCTGATATACACAGGAGGTGTATTTGGTACCAACAGGCTACCTTCAGCTACAATGAAAATGATAACAGTTGGTTTTTATTACTATCTGTCAGGTTTTATGAACTTTGTTTTAAAAAGAGCCACCAAACTGCTGAATATTTGAAGCATTTTGACCCTTGATCTGATCCGTTTGGTTCGGTTTGGTTTGGTTATAAAAACTATAAGAATGTCAGCTGTTTAACAAAAGCTGCAGGAAACACTAAACTTTTAGAGAAACAAGGATAACTTCTTATAAAAATCATAAAAAAGGACAGAAGGTGCATCAAATGGTTGAGTTTTTCGCTGGTTTTCAGCCTGTTTCATAAAAACTGATTGTTCCGACTTAATTTCCAAACAAAAACATTTGTTAAAGATCTAAATTTATTTTGAAGGATGCTTGAACTCCTCTGTCTGAGGCAAAGACTCGCCCTGAACCAGAGGGAGAACTCCACCTTTGTCCAGATGAAAACCACGGCCTCGTTCTTCGAGGAGCCAACTCTCAACCACCTATTTTTATTATTTTAGACAACTATCTGGATTCCACGACTCAGCCTCCCAGGAAAAACTGACTCCAGGATGTTGGAAAAGAGGCTTCCAATGATCCAAACGTTTAAAGAATTAACAGAACAGAAATACCTTCGAGTTGTTTGGTATGTTTCCTGCATTAAACTATGCTTTGTTGGAACCAAAACCTGACTGAGAAAAAAGTGCACCGAAGTCCTGGATTCTGTTTGAGTTCTTCAAATCCAGGTCACCCCTCCTCGATCAAGGTCAGCTTCCTCTTTTAAAAGAGGCAGAACACAGAGTTTCAGCTGCTTTCTTAAAGGGAGAAACGATGCGATTTGAGGCTGAAGCTGATTCCAAACATGCAAACCTCTCCCTCCCAAGAGGAGTGAGGAGGGTGAGGAGGGGGTGTCTGCTGACTCAACAGTACTGGACTTCTTCCAGATCTGAAATCCTGAAACCCTGAAAGCTAAAGACTCTGCTAACATCTCCAACTGAGAAAAGAGACGGTTCGTTTTTGTGATTCCATTTAAAATGGAATCAGATTATTCTGTTGATCCGTCAACAAATGTTTAGTTTGTTCAGAAAACTAAATGATTGGAGGTGAGAACTTCCTCAAATCTATTGTTTCCTGAAGAGCCGCTTGGTGTTGCCTCGTTCATCTAAAATAAATCTTCAGTTTGACAACGTTCTGACCCGCAAACTCGTCAGCCCTCGCAGCGTTTCATCTGTTAACCTTCTGAAACCTAAAACCACTGAGATCAGAAACTAAAGAACCAAACACAAGCGTGAAGCTCAAAGTAATCGATAACCTTTCATCAGTCTGTAAAACTGGGTGGTTCTGGTCAGAAATCAGAGCAGACATTACCACACTTTTCAGATTCATGACCACAAATATGAGTAAGATAAGCTGAATAAACAAGCAGCTTCAGCTTGTATTATACTACTTAAATCCATTAATGACCATTTTCTGTAACAGTTAAAGTGAAAATATCCATTAGGAATTATCTTGATTTGATTTCTGGAGATCATCTCAGGACCCCCAGCTGAGTCTTTAACGACCCACAGTGGGGGTGCCAACACCAGCTTTGGAAACCACGGATGTATGCCTCGTCCACAGCAAACAATCTTTTCATTTGTTGTTTCTAAAGATATCCTGATAAACACGGAACCGTTTCTCCAAATGTTCTTATCCACACAGAGACAGAAACTCTGCCAGGCCTGTAAGGGGCGCTGATGACTCTTAGAATGTGTTTCCATGTGGACAGAGAGCGGGCCTGAAATGATGCTGAACCCAGAACCTTACCTGCAGACCCCGGCGCCGTAAAATACTGGAGTCATCCATGGTAAACACGGCTCGGGTTCCTTCTCCTGGTTCTTGTTTCAAAGCCTCAAAGTTCAGGAACTTTCTATCAATCCTTCAGATGGGAGACGTTACATTTCCATCATTAACCATAAGGCTGCGATGAAGTCCTCCTCCTCTTCATGAGGCTCTAAGGGTCCGGTTTCTCTTTAATCAGACGAGCAGCATCCCGACCAGCGCCGGACACACCCCTCCCGCTCCGTCAGGGTTCTACCGGTCCCACCCTGAAGGCACCGGTCCCGAGGAGTCCCGAGGAGACTCCCTCCATTATTCATGGGCCCCTCGCAGCAGAAATTAATGATGACAATGGGGCCTCAGGGGGAGGATGGAGAGAGGGAGGGGGCAAGGATGGGGGTCGGAACCAGCCCGCTGCCCAGAACCGTGACGAGGTCCAAAAGGTTCTGCAGCAGGAACTCCTGCACGGCCGAGGAGTTCCTGCGGGAAAGTTTGCAGCAAAGGCTGAAAACAACAAGATGTTTGTTTTCTAGCTGCGGTCTACGGAGTGGGGGGACACCCTGCATCCATCTCCATGCCAACGGGCCGGGCCAGAATCCATCTGCTTGAAGCCACCAGGAGGCCTGTCAAAAACACACCAGTCATCTCTTCATCTTCTCCTCTTCCTCCTCCTCCTCCTCCTCCTCAGCGCAGCCTTTTGTTGTTCTGACAGGAGAACCGATGTGGATCAGGAGAACCGTCCGTCCTTCCTGCTTCCTGCCTCTCTTCACTCGCTCCGATGTGTCGGGGTGCTCACATGCTCTGGCTCCGCCCCTCTCCTTCATCACACGGTCTCCCTCTCTGAGCAGGCGGCCAATCAGGCGCGAGCAGGAGCCGGAGCGTCTGCTGGCAATGAATGGAGAGGAGAGGAGCGCTCCTCCTCCCCCCTTCCTCCCCCGCACCGAGCGAGGCTGTCGGATCAGAACAACCCGCACCAACCGCAGCTTCATGCTTCATTACGGCGCATGAATTAATCAGAGTGCACGGTTTAAAAACAGAGCTGCTTGGGTCTGATTTTATAAACACCTCCGCTCCTTCTGAGGGGGCCGGGGGTTTAAAGAGACGGCATCACGGGAGGGACAAAACACTGACAGGGTAAAAATAAAAAGCAGATTCATCATGGTGTACAGCTGCAGGACAAAACTACAAATTTAAAAAACCTTTCTTCTGTGAAGAATCTCTGCAGACTGTATGATATAATAATTTATATAAATTATAATTTATATAATTTTTATAATTTATATAAATCTGAAATGATAATTTTTTAAGGATTGTGTCAAAAACTGTTTAAACCTTAAAACCCAGCAGACTGATTTCTTTTTTAAACTTGAAGTTAAAAACCTTGAAAGGCAGCGTTTGGTAAAAGCAGGGTAACCTTGGGATGAAACCCCTCCAAACAGACGAATGGAGACGGAGGAGGACATCAGACGTGTCTCCACAGAGATGTTCTGATGACTCACAGACACGGACCAGATGGTGATGACAAACCTAAAACCAGGTCTGCACAAAATGAGGAAGAACCACCACAGAGGAATCCTGACCCGGTTTATCGGAGCGAAGCTGCAGAAAAATGTGAGAGAGGCTTCCTGGCTCTGATCCGGACCTCAGAACGAGGCCAACGGACCTGGACCGACAAAGAACCCCGGATCAGCGGGTCAGACCGACGACCCGGTTCTGATCAGACGTCAGGACTCAACACGGATTAAATGAACCCAGCACCCCCTGAAGAAATGCATATCGCATTGCATGCTCAAGTTTCAAATTGACATCAGTACTTTCAGCTACTACCACCTCCAGCATCTGCAAAACTGACCGAGTTACAGACATTGTTGTGCTTAGCTTTGGCAGCCATCTTGAATCCGGTGTGCCAGAAAATACCCCAAACTGTCAGGCAGAAGGTTTCTTCCTGTTTAGGTCAGGTCATCTGTCCAACATTAGTTCATTGCTGCGAAGATGACAGAAGATAAAACTCTTACTTTTAGAAATGTAAACATTATTTCACAGGTTCCTTCCTTTAAAGAAACCTCGTGGGTTCTGCTGTGAAACAATGACTCAGCGTTCACCAACAAAGTCTGACACAAACAAATTTCAACAAGTCTGACAAGCATGACGCGCCAGACGAGGCAGAGCTTCTGTCCATGCTGACAAGTCATTCGGCTGTCGGTCCGACTGTCCAGCTTCCTGAACTGATAACTTCCAATTAGTGCTGGGCGATATGGAAAAAATTCTATATCACAATAACGATATATATCACGATATACCCCAATTACGTACGTTGTCAGTTATTCTCTGACAAATATGAAAAAATAATCTCATTTCTTACCTCTTTCAAGCTTTATTTCTGAGTGACATTTAACTGAACTTTCACAAATGAGATGCACAGCAATATATGTACCTGTTACGACGTAACAGTATCAAATGACAACAGACTCCATTATCTTCGGTCGGCTATAGTTTCACTTTTCGCAACTTTCCCGGCTCTTTTACAACTTGTTTGACCTTGCACTTTTTGGATTGTTAAATATTCTTTTTCGTGGTTCTTCTTTAAGTGATAGAAGAGGTTTGTTGTGTTGGCGTCAGATGAGAAAACAGTCTAATAGCAGAGTTAGCATTAGCATTAGCAGAGTTAGCATATTACCTTTTTCTGCTCCGTGTCGGACTTCTTGAACTAAATCACAGACGTCCCCCCCTCGTTTTGGTAAAAGTCTTTCTTCTTGGGCTGCCTGCTAGCTGTCTGTATTTGTTGCGACCCCGGGTTTGATACTTCATGCGTCTCCATCTTTCAGCACTTATGGTGAAAACACCGCGCCGCACAGAAAGCCGCTGCCGTAAAGCAGCGTCATGTCGCAAACCCACACGTAGCGCCATGTCGCAAAACGGACGTTCTTCGCAAAATAGTTATTTTTTCTTATTATTTATCACTTATATAAACTGAATTTATGCAAAGTGGCAACACTAATACATTCGTCGTAGTGAAATATTTACATGAATCATTGATACAATTATGATAGAAACGACAGAAACTATAGAGACGATAGAAGAAAATATATCACGATAGACACTTTTCTATCGTCCCCACGATATGTATCGTTATATCGCCCAGCACTACTTCCAACGAAGCATTAGGAAACAAGTTCACAGCTAAAAACCAGCTGATTCAGCTCGGACCGGCTGTAAAAAGGACTGGAACAGCTTCTGAATGTGAGGTGACAGACGAGGTTCCTCCGTCTGCTTTCTGCTGACGGGGAGTTCCAGTGAGTCAGCCTCCAGCAGCACCACATCAGGAAACAGCTCATTTAATTCAACACGACGCCGTCAGAGCCGGGTTGCTCTGTGACCTCAGGTTCTGTCCGATCCCAGCGCTCAGAACACCTCCAACATCAGTCTGTAAGAGGGAAAGACCGGCTCAAAGGAAAGCTTTTTAGGCAGGATGTGGACCTTAAACTGAACAGACTAAATTCAGGCCCAGGTCTGGGTTTAGCTCTGTGTACAGGTAATATTTTAACAGAACCGGGTCATTTCTCCTAAAACATCTTCCTCAGAACCAAGTAAATATTGGATAAAACATGATGAAATCACCGAGGAAGAGGAGTACAGGAAGTTTTATTTATACATATCAAGATAAAACTCATGACACAAGATCAAATAAATCAAGGTTGAATAAAAAAAGCTAGAGTACAATCAGATAAAAACAGAAAACAGAGCACTGCCCAATTAAAGGAGACGAGGAGGACGAGGAGGAAGGAGCTCAAGAAAACCTTCCCCTTGTGGATAATAAAGCGCTGAGCCAGCCTAAAAAGGACGGACAAATCAGAGGACGGCAGAGAGGAAACTACACTACAGAGACAGAAAGATCTGAAGCCTCATCAGCTGATCTGAGCTCTGAAGCTCCGCCCCCCCGCTGGAACCCAAAGGAACGCTGTTTAAATATGTTACCGGAACCAGGAGGTGAAACTGGAACCAACAGACCACACAGCTTTTCTGGGCACTAATCAACTTTTTGCACTTTTGTCAAATTCACGACACAAAAGGGAAACGCGCGCCTCAAACTGCGCTGCCAGACAGACATCTTGTCTCCGTGTTCGCTCTGCCTGTCCACAAAAACAGGACGTTTCGCTGCATTGAGAGGAAAAAACTGTCCACATTTAGGTCGATAACTGCCAGGGACAACAACGTGCGCGGCCAAGAATACGGTTTACAAAAGCCGTGAACACGAGAAAAAGGCGTGGTTTTCAAAAACATGGCTGCAAACAGAAAAACTGCAACAAGAAACTTAGCAGATTTTGGCGCAGGAGCCCAAGAATCACAGGGAGGTGATCCCACCATGAGCTGTGATGCAGTAGAAGCTCCAGGGAAAAGTTAAACTATCCACCAATGAATCCACCAATGGGAGATCACTGGTAGACAGTCTCTTAGTGGATCCTACTCTGAGGAGAGGAAAAGTGGGCCCAAATAATGTTTAAAAACTGGAGCCCTTTAAGTCAATCCGAGACTCGAGCCTGGATCATTTCTGTCGGGGGGGAAAGGAACTCTGGGAAACAGGAGAAAGTCCCAACACACAGAGCTGGAAAGTATAAAAGCATCTATCAGAGTCAAACGTCCTCTGAGCGTGAGGTTTTTAGCTGATCTCTATCGTGATGCAAACTACGTGTTGGATTTCCTGTTTAACCAGAAGCTGTGAGTGGCGAGGTGTGAAACCAAGTTCAAACCGAAGTTCGGTCTGTTTAACGTTCGAGAGGAACGCAGAAAAGGAGGAACTTCAGCTGTTTGCACCGCGGGATAATCCTTTTTAGTTCTGTTATTGCTGCTGAATGTAGGTCAGAAGAGTTTTATTCAAGTTTGTTGAAATAATTGGAGTCAGATGAAGACTGAGACAGATGATCTTATTTTCTACATCTTTAAACACACCAAACAAACCGTGTGTTTGCTAAAGATAGAGATAAACTCGTGTCAACAGAGAGAGCTGAACTCAAACAGAAAACTAAAGATAGAAACCGGCGCTGTTGGGGTAGGAGGAGAAGCGTCTGAAACACGGAGGCGCAATTCAATTTCCTGTCCACCGTCGGAGATGGAGGAGATGTTGGAAACTGAATTACCTGATCCTGAACAGACCAGGACCGTGAACGCTTCTGTTAGCGTCGGCCAGGTGAAGGAAGCGTCCAGCGAGTCCTACTCAGAGGACAATCGATCGGGACGGAAATCATCTTCACCGAAAACACGATCAGTCGGCCATCTTTCTGATTCCTTTACGCTCAGAGAAACTGATCTGTGACTGAAAAGAAGGTGTTCAGCTTTTATTTTCACCTTCAATAAGAATAATGATACACGTTATTACTGTTTTTAAGGTACTGAAAGGCACAACAATGAGCTAATTACAGATAAGAAGCCTCTGATTGTGTCGAATCACAACCACAGAGAAAATTACAGCTGAAGCAGATCTGAACCGCTCCGCCACCTCTACGCAAAACCAGGATTGGTCAAATGTAAGAATCAAAAAGGCAAAACCATATTTATTGGTTTCCTGTTGAAACCACAGCAGATTATTTTTGTCGTCTTGTAAAATGTTTTTAATGATGGAGGAAATCAAACTCAAGCTGGTTTTCACTCTTTGTCATTTTTCTTATTTGATTGTGAATCTAAACCAGATGCCGGCGATGAAGAAGAACAACGTTTGAGATGAAAAAAGGGATTGCTGCAGTCTTTCATTCAAACGAGGCGTTTCAAGGTTTCCATCACTGAAATGATTTTAAAACTCTGAAAATGAGTTTTATTGTTGGATACTGAGAAACAGAACAGAGTTCTTTCACTGTGAAGGTCTAAACGGCCAGAACAGAGCCTGGATTAAATAACAACTGTGCCGGTGCGACTCGATTAAACTGGACCAAGAATCAGATTAAAGTTCTGTCCGTGCTGTTGGGTCAGAACCAGCTCAGCTTTAAAGGGTTCAGCCTCTAAGGAGTATGCACCGTCTTCGTTTTTCCTGGAACTCCACGTTTCCAAGACGAGACAGAATCAGACCTTCTGGTCGACAAAGATCACATTTCTGATGATTCTGACAGAAGCAGACCCTCGAGACAAAAACTGACACCGAGCTGCAGGACCCAGGCCTGATGGACGGAGGAGGAGGAGGAGGAGCTGGTCCTCCTCCTCCTCAGAGGGAAGAAGTGACTCGGCTAATTACCAGCAGGTCATCTGGGTTTGCTGACGAGGCAGAAAGCTGGTAAATCTGAAGCTGCTTTCCTAACAGGACTGAATGATTGGATCCAAACACAAAGGACAGAAACAGGCTGGAATCAGGAAACACTTCAGTTCAGCAGCAGAATCTGCTGAACTGGACTAAAGTTTTCACTCAGATGTTTCCAAAATTCAGCTGTAAAGCTGAGCTCAATGTCTGAGAAACATCTGGCCAGTTCCTATAAGAAAGTAAAACATTAAACAGAGACCTGCCTCTAATAAAAAGGAGCTGGTAGTTTAACAGGAAGGTTGTGGTTTTAAGGATTCTTTTATCTCCAAGTGATGCTTATTTTCCTAAATGTCAGTTTCTTTTTTTAATTTTCAGGTGTTTTTAAAAGCCAAGTAGATTTTCTGGCTCCATAGAAACTATATTTAGTAGGAAAAAAGTGGAAATGTTTCTTTAAAAGGAGCTTAAAGCTCAGATGGAGTCAAATTGAAGCCTGACTCAACGAGGACTTTTCTTTATCTGAAGGAGACAAAAACTGGTTGTTCACAAACACACACACACACACACACAGGTGAGCCAATAAAATCCTCCGTAATCAGAGCTGACACGATCCACTTCCTGTTCTGATTGACAGGAAGAAGTTCTGCCTCACTAATCAATCGCTGCAAACAATCAGTCAACCTGTCAATCAGCTGCTCAGACACCTATCAGCCGGTGTGTGTGTGTGTGTGTGTGTGAGAATCCAACATCCTGCTGTTTGTTCTGAGCTTTAATCACCTGAGAAAAGAAGATGTGGCTGCAGAGACAGGTCTTGATTTCAGATCCCCTGAGCTCCTTTTGATCCACACTGATCAACACATTCATTCATTCATTCATCTTCCTGTTTAAAGCTCCTGTCACTTTTATTTACAGTAAATAAACTCATGAAGTGGATCGTTTGCCTCAGATTTAAAATGTTTCCTCTGATTCTAAAACAGACAAGTCTCTGAGGTTCTCTGATGACCAGAACCAGAACATCCACCGGTTCTGGTCCCTTCCAGGATCAGGTGTTATGAGCTGTGACTGAGGACGTCCCTGGAGGACTGTGGGTGTCTCCGGTGGACGGATGGACATGTTAACGGTCTGCAAAGACAAAAGCTGGGTAATCATGTAACTGTCTGCCGAAAAGCTCTCCTGACAGAGTCTCCAAAACATCTCAGAATGTCTGCAGTGGTTCTCGACGTCCTCCCGAGTCCCACAGCTTGACTTTTGAGCGCGTTCATCAGATCCGCGCCCCAGATTCGTCCCGGGCGTCCTCTCGGATCAGTTCCTGTGGTTCTGCAGCTGAAGTTGGACTCCTGCAGGAATCCCGGGTTCTAATGACACCATCAGAGCGTTTTCACTGGACGTACAGTTGAGAAGTTTTTAGAGTCAACGACAGAAAACAGAAAGATGTCCATAACAGCCAGTGTTACAGGCACTGAGCTAAACACTGGTGTGGTAGCAGCTGAGAGTGTGCAGATGTGTATGAAGCCTTCATGAAAAACCTAAAGAACCCAAGTGAGTGAGCATTTTTTTCCTTAGATGACTTTCACGAGCAGGCAGGAGGTAATGATCTGAATTACTATAAAAACCCTGACAGAATCCAGTTTAAACATCTGAAAGAGCCGAGTTCACTGAGGGGCTAAAAGGAGCAGGTAAGGCATGAAGAAACGGAGTAAACGTGGTCAGGAAACGACTCCTGAACGACCGGAGGAATAAAAGAGATGAGGGAGATTTAATGAGGGTCCGGCTGCGGATATGCTGAGCAGGTTGGTGGTAATTACAGGCTGCAGGGACACATTTTTACCCAATTAAAGTTGGTCACCGGGAGGAAAAATGTAAAGGTTGCAGAGATGACAAACGAGCAGCAGAGCCGGAGAACATTAGCTTCAGTCGGAGAAACTGCTGGTCAAACACAGAGCTTTCCTCGTGTTTCAGTTGTTTATTAACTCCTTTAAATCTACTAATTAAACAGGAAATCATTTCTGCTTTAACTCAGAGTCACTGATAAATGAAAAAACACGCCTTCAGAGAGGAGCTGCTGACAAAGATCTGTATGTTTTTGTTTGTTGCAGACAGGCTCTCCTCTTCACCTCCTTCCTGCTCGGACTCTGCAGCAGGAGGCGGTTATTCCGTCCATCACCGGCCCGAATATTCTGCATAACGTTTCCACCTCATCACCTCCTGTCTGACAGCGAAACCAAACATCCAGGAGCTCCTCCAGCAGCTTCCCTTCCTGTCTGAGATGTTGGCTTCTCGGCTGACGGAGGATCAGAAAGGTGAGGCTGAAGGAGAAACACCGAGAATAAAACCGAGAGCATGAAAAAGACCTTCAGACCTCCGTCAGAACTAAGAAGATTAACTTGAGATATTTATACTGAACTTAAACTATGTCCACTGTAAAGCAAACATCATCTAATTTAAAAACACCTCCATGTTTCACATATGGTTCTGGTACCAATTATTCAACGTGTTCTCATGTATTTCTGAGCAGAACCGGGCCGGTCGGGTCCCCTGACCAGACATTTCTACATGGTTCTGGAAGAACCTTACCACCATCTTTTATCTGGTGAAGGTCTTCTGTTTAACGAGATTTCCTCTCGTTAAACTCGTCTGACAGCGAGGAACCGGGTTTTTATCCAGCATCTTTCTACTCTCAAGTCTCTGTTCATGAATCAGATGCTGAAGTGACTGAATGAACGTCCAAATATCAGACTGTCCTCCTGGAAACACAGACGAATACCAGCTGGATGATGTTTCCTCCAACACAAAGACCCCGAGGGGACGACGCTGCGTCTGTCCACACGCTTTAATCCCAAAGCCGATGGGACAAATAAACTTTTACAGACTAATCCTCCTCTTCACGCAGCTCTGAGGAGATTTAATTAAGATTTGATGTCCAAGAGAGCCAGAAAAAGGCTTTAAACTCCTTCATAAACAGACAGGTGTGCAGCCCAGACCTGACGAAGGAAACAACAAGTTTACAAACTCAGACTGTTCATTACAGGTGTTATTTTAGGAGACTGTTTCCTTCACGAAGTCCAGACATCTCCAGATTACTACAGAAGGATCAAACCTTAAACCCGAGGCTTGATGTGGGAAGTAAACAACAAGTAAACAACGTGATGTTTACCTTCTTTGACCGGGTTTATAAATCTGAGTTGAATGTTTCAGAAAACCTCAGGAAACACTAACGTTTCTCCAGACACTGAAACGTCACTCCGCATCTCTTTTAATGATCAAATACATATTTAATGTTTTAGCTTTTTAAATTTAGCTGTTTGTTTCCTGGGGGATAAACCACCGCCTGCGACTGCAACACGTGTGGGAGGAGGTTTTACTTTCATGTCTGAACAAAAATAATAAGAGTGTGGAGGTGTCATGGAGACAAACTTTAAACCTCTCATAAAACCTGACAGTTGATACGGATTAATGCCATCAAAGCTCACAGGCCTGAAAATAAAAGTGTTCCTGTAAAATAAAAGCAGCTGGGTCTCCTGAACGGTTCGGACCACAGCCGGTTGGTTTTAACGCCGACAGGAAAACCTGCAGAAAGACCACCGAGGAACAGGAAAACCTGAATAAAAGGCCCACTGAGGAGCGTAATAAGCTCAGCAGATCAGAGTTCCCTTCTTAAATGCTGCCGGCTGCGTTCACAATTCCTCTCAGGAACAGGAAGAAATAAAACTAACGATGAAGTTTCCATCAGCCCGATCAGTTTTTATTTGTTTTACAGCTTTTAAAAAGCTGGACAAACAGGAAATGTTAACAGGGAGGGTGAAATATAATAATATGAGATAAAGTTCTAATATAACCTGTTTTACTGACCAGAACTGGAGCTGAGACCCAAACAGAACTCTGCTGCCACCTGCTGGTCGCTCTCAGCCTCACCTGATGGTTTCTTTGACTTTTAGCTCATCTGGTTTCATTTCAGCTCCTTTTCTGTTTATAGGAAACTGCAGCAAACTGTCCAAATGTTGACTCAAAGAACTTTAATAACTTAGGTTATTAAGTGCTTCACATCAAATAAAAACTAAAAGAAAAGAAAACTAAATCAGTGAAGAGGTTCTCAGTTGAGTCTAAAGGCACTCCAGAGCTTCCCGTCCATCAGGAGGACAGATCCAGATCCTGAAAAGTCCCAGGATGTGAAGACTTTACGGCAGGTTCTCACCGCACCGCGGCTGACTCCAAACTGCAAACTCTCTGCTCTCTAGGTGTTTCAAACCAAGCAATGTTTTAAAAATCACAACCTGTTTGTGTTTGCACAGCTTACATAACTCTATTCCAGGCTGTGAATCATTTCGTTCAAAGAAAAGAGGCGTTAATCCGTCACAACCGTCGGTCGGGATGTTTCCAGTGTCGTTCTACCAGCGTGGTTTATTTTGAAAGGATTAGAAAGTGGAAACTTCGGTCAGAGTTGAGCTCAACTTTCCTGCCAAAAAGTAAAAATGTCCCGGGCCGGCAGCACGTCTGTGCACCTGAAACCTCGTCTCATTACAGGGTTATGGACGTGTAGCTGGTCTTATGTTTAGGGTGGTGGCTGGTGGAAGAGGACAGGAGAGGACAGGGCAGGACAGGACAGGATGGGACGAGACGGGATGGGACAGGACTCAGATTTTAACCATGTTTAAACTCTGGTTTTCAGCCCTGAACGTTCAGAGCTGCAGCCTCAGATGTTTTTAGTCAGAGGAGATCTCCTGCAGGAGTCAAACTACAGAACTAAGGCTCCTGAGACGGGTTCGAGGCGCCCACAGCGGCTTTGTGACTATTTTGAGGAAAGATTTGACGAACAGCCTGAGACTCCTAACTTGAGAACGTTTTGAGATATTTTGAGACTTCCTCGTTTCATTTCTGCTCCAGGGTTCTGAGAGAAGAGCCAGGAGCTGACGGTTCACCGAGAGGCCCACAAGCCAGCAGTTGGTGATCACTGACTCAATCCCCTGGACGACCAGCAGGGGTCACAGCTGAGCGAAAACACACACACACTCTTATCTCCTCTACAGTGATGAGGTCATTGTGCCGCACAGCCACTAATCACCAACACACACACGTGCACACAGAGGAGTGGTTCTCTGGCTGAAAGGCCTGAGTCACGGTCTGTTTGGGTTCTGCAGATGACACATCTAAACGTTCTCCGTCTGAACTCATAGGAAGAAACAGACTCACCAGTCCGGTCAGCGAGGGCGCAGACTGTCCCAGAACCTGGCTCCTCATTCGGACCAGGTTGTTGACCTCTCCTCCTGCAGACAGGGGCCCCCCAACGACGCCAGGCCCTCCTGCAGCTGCAGGAGGCCCCTGAGAGGCCAGCTGACTCACTCCGGCGTGCAGACTGCAGGACAGAGGCAGCAGCTGTTTACCTGCGGAGACAGGTGGGACAGAAAGACCCGTCTGAAACCGTTCTCACAGGTAGTGGATCCTGATCCAGGTCTCCCTGGATAGAACCGGATCAAAAACTTCAATCTTTCAAACAGCTGCGACTGAGGAGGGCCCAGAAATCACAGAAAACTGGAGGAAGCTGAAAACAGCTGAAACCGAGCTGAAGCTAAAAGGCAAAATTAGCAAACCATTAGCTAAAAGCTACATTAAACAAAGCTAAAGATAAAATCTAAACGTAAAAGTAGCTTAAAGCTAAACCGTCAGCTGCTGCAGAGAGGCGCTGTAAGAAGAGCTGAACAGGTCTGTGTTCGGGTTACCGGTCATGGCCATGCTGCTGCGTCGGGCCCGGCTCTCGTCCTGACTTAGCTGGCGGTGCAGTTTGGACTTCGTGGCGGTGGTTGCCGCGGGCGACAAATCGGGATTACTCAGTTTCCTGAAGAGGAGAGGAGGAGGAGCTGCGAACTCCTTCTGGAAACAGGAGGAGAAAATCCGTGTCAGACTGGGTTTATGAAAATAAAATGACACAAAGTTCCTGGTGTTTATTTTTCATTCTGTATAAGGAAAGAAAAACCCTGATGACCCTCAGGAGGGAGGGGAGGGAGATTAGTCTGCATGGGAGTTTAGCTGCATAACTTAGCATCTCATGAAGTTTAAAGCTCAGAACTCTACGCTGTCTGGTTTTGAACTGAGAAAGCTCATTAGCACAACCTGTTTACACAAACATCTATCTAACCAATCAGACGGCAGCAGCCTTCAGACACGTAGACGTGATGAAGACGACTTGCTGACGTTCATACGGGCATCAGAACAAGGAAGAAAGGGGGTTTAAGTGACTTTAAATGTGGCGGGCTTGTTGCCACGCCGTCTTGTCCATAAGGACCAGGATCTGTGAGGAATGTTTCCAACACCTTCTTGGATCTGTGCCACCAAGTACTGAGGCAGTTCTGGAGGTAAAAGCAGGTCCAACCCGGTACCAGCAGGGTGGCCGGTGAGTGCAGATCAACTAATGATGGCTTCATCCTTCCTGTAACAAAATAAAAGCCCAATAAAATCCAATAATCACTACATGTGGCTTTATTTTTATTTGTGATAAAGAAGAAACTACTATCTGAACCAGAACCAGAACCAGGTGATAAAACGCTCGCTGACACACCTCCTCACATAAAACCAGAGACACACTTGTGGACCCGCCTCGCCTCGAACTGAAGCTTCTAGAAATGAAAACCGGCTGCAGAGAGACTCGTTCTCTTGGACCTCCACCCACGCTCACATCAGCATGCACACTTGGGCTGTTGTGGGAAAACATCTGCTGTTACCATGGAAACCGGGCCTGTACGGGCTCACGTCCTCCTCGGGCCAACAGAGCCAGAAACATCTGGACCCCCCCAACCCAGACCCAGAGAGAGGACGGGGTCCCGGCCGGCTGCAGGAGCTTCAGATGAACTCATCAAACAGTTTCTTCTTATTTATCTTCTTTCAGCACATCTCACATTTATAAAGACATTAACCATGTTTCCTGCCTCAGAATAATCCACCTTTAAGTCTCTTTTAGGACAAAAACCTGATCCCTCAGCTCTCCTAAAAAAGCATCTGTTACACCTTTAACTGTGAAGAGGACTGCTGTAAAATCTCCTGTTTCCGCCTGCAGGGGGCAGACTGACAGCAGCCTGCAGCAGAAAGCTGAGCTGATCATGAAATGCAGTAAATAGGTCAAAGATCCTGTTTCTGCTCAGCCGGGAAGTTGGACTCATTAAGGTCCGAACATGTTGCAGACCCAGACAGATGGTTGGTGTTTTCAGGTCCTCGATCAGCTGATGAGGACAAAACAAACAGAACATCAAGGTCTGCGGGGGGAGTGTTTGCAGAGGGAAATCTGGGACGGGTCAGGAGGTGTGTTTTATTTACACGGCATGTCCACACCATTAAAGCAACGTGTTGGTTTGAGCTTCAGCTGGAGAAGACATTAACTCAGCTGCTGTAATCCCAGAGACCTGAACACCAACAGGAAGGCTGGAAAAATCTGGAGACTTTCTGCTGCGTTAAGCTGTGAGGTCATCTCTGCCTGCAGCGCTCCCTCTGATGGACGTCCTGCTGCTGCAGAGACAGAGACAGGTGCTGCTGCTGCAGAGACAGAGGCAGGTGCTGCTGCTGCTGCAGAGACAGAGGCAGGTGCTGCTGCAGAGACAGAGACAGGTGAACAGCCTGTCCTTCTGCAGAGACAGAGACAGGTGGACAGCTGCTGCTGCAGAGACAGAGACAGGTGCTCCTGCTGCTGCAGAGACAAGTGGACAGCTGCTGCTGCAGAGACAGAGACAGGTGGACATCTTGTTGTGAGTCAGCTGCAGTCCATCCTCAGTATCACCGCAGGAGGACAGAACCAGATCCAAATGGACTTTTGTCTCTGGCACCAGAGACAGAACGATGTAAGACATCTCCTGGCTGCAGATGGACTGATTCATTCAACTCAAGAATATTTAAATATTTAAAAAGATTCCAATATTCTGCAGTTTTAGAGGTTTTCTGTCCCCTGAAGACAATAAAAACTGAGTGTTGTAACACCATGCTGATAATCAGAGCTGATGTTCGAGCAGCTGAGGAGACCAGACAGAAAAATGTGAGGAATCAGGAGGAGAAGCAGCAAAGACGCCCAACAGACGGATGAGCTGTGGTTCCTGTTGGAAATGAAAAGCATGAAACTCATTAACAGAACACAGAAAAACAGATTTAATGATCTTAGACGCAACAATCAGAAGAGTCATCGTGGTGAAAGAAAAATGGAGGGAATGTTTCAAACAAACAGAAAGTCCATCAAAGCTGCTTTCAAGACACTTTAACAGCCTCTGCCTCGTTCGGCTCTGAACCTAAAACATTCAGGAGTCTGAGTTTGTTTCTAAACCGGAGCAGGAAACAGAAACATCTCAGCTGAAGGATCACCCTCACCTGCAGGGTTTGAGTTTCATCACCTCAGGACTTCTGCAGACGTCCTGCTATTTCAGCTCCATTCAGTTCCTTCAGCTGATGCCTGCTGACACTGTCGGCTTTTATAGCTTTTATACTTTTATACTTTATTTATAAATGTCTCCTCACAGAATGATCTCCTCTGCTGCCTGTTTGTCTTCTTAGCTTCTTTCAGCTCTTAGCTGGTGCTACTTTTAGCTGCCAGTTATCATTTTTAGCTTTAATAACTGCGTCTTTAGTCATTCAGACCCAACTGTATTTCAGCTGTTTTCAGACAGAGTCATTGTCCAGTGTTTGTTTTTCATTCTTCATAGGAGGAAATAATCCTCCCATCAACCATGAACTGACTCAGCTACTGAGCAGAGAGCAGGCTGACCTTTACGCCACATTTATTCCCTCAGACTGTAAAGTAGTTTTATTGTTGTTGCTCCGAATGTCGCAGCTACTCTTCACAGCAGAACCAGAGATAAAAATGTCATAAACCTTCAAGATGAAACAGAAGAGAAGATGTAATAAACACTGTGGTAGCAGCGGCAAGACACAACTGTGACTTCATGTCAGGAAATTAAACACCTGAATCAGACTGGACTGGAAGGGTCAAAGGTCAAACAAGGCTGCTGAAAATGATGACGTTATTTTAGCACTCGCTCTTATTTCTGAGGGATGTTTTTGCCCACAGCTGGTGGAGAACATGTTCAGGAGTACTCAGAGGGTCGGGTTCCTGCGGTTCTGGTTCATGTCTGACAGACGTGATCCGGTAAACATCAGAAATATCAGGCTTATCTTTGCTCAACAGCAAAGAGGACGACGTCCCGGCTCCACGTGGGCCCTCCCCGGTGAACAACCGGTTTGTTTAGAAACAGAAAAACTGAAACAAATGAATTTGGGAACAAAGGTTCTACAGATTTCATTCAGCTTTGAGCACAAAATAAGTCAGGAATTAATATTTTTCTTTTGCTTATGATTCATTTCATAATCTTTAGTAAACAGCTGTTTTCAGGAGGTATTAAAACGTCAGAAAATGGAGGTAAACTCTCTCCTTACTCTCAGGGGTTTGCTGCAGCTAATATTCCATCTGAGGGGTCAGGAGGTCAAACCATCACCAGGTTAAAGATATCTCAGCAGCAGGCATGCACCCCGCTCACTTCCAACCTTTAGCTGCCAAGCTACCAAACTCCCTGACCTTTCAGCGCCGACAGCGGCGTCAAAAAATAGTCCCAAGTCGGACGGTTGGTGTGGAGATGAGATCCTCCCACAGTCTGCAGCCAACGAGGCGAGGCCCGCGGAGATAAGGCCTCAGCCCAGCTGCAGATGAGCTCATGTCTACAACACGATGAAGACACGAGGACAAACCGAACTCAGACAGACGGAGACGAAGTCACCTCTGCTCCACAGCAGCCCTTTAGACGGAGGTGGAGACGTGCTGCTCCACACCAACAAACATGAGCTGGAGGGCTGCAATTTTCTGCTGATACGGCTGTTTTTCAACTGACTTCACCTGCTTCTGAAAACAATATAAAACCTGTCGAAAACAAAGCTTTTCAGAGAAAGAAAAGGGTTCTGCTTTTCATATTTAAGAATCTGCAAAAGGAATAAAAAAAATAAAAAATAAAATTAATAAGTGGTCAGATCATAAGCCCCGTGTACAGATTTCCTGTCTAAAATGTGCTTCTGCTGCTTTTGGTTACCATAAATAAAACTCAGTGTTTATATCAGCCATCAGCTGCCCTGATCAACCTTTAAAAAGGATGCTCCAACCTGCTGTAGAGGTTTTAGTTTTTAAAATATGGTTCTAATGAGCACCGGTGATGTTAAAAAGATGCAACAAGAGCTAAGATCCAACGTTTCAGCTTGTTACTCCGAGTCAGAACCAGGCAGAAACCACAGAAAACGCTGATGATGAAGATGATGGATGAAGCCAGCCGTCTGCTGAGCTGACCTTCAGGCCCACCGGGGGGGGCTGGCCAGGTGAACCTGCCGGAGTCCAGACTCGCGGCTCGGTTGCTGTGGGTCTCTTTGTTTGAGAGCAGCTGCTGAGTTACGGTGAGAGGAGGCAGGAAGGAGCAGAGAAAATGCTCCAGCAGAGAGGTTTCTGTGTGAAAAGCGGGCGGCGCTCAGAAAATGTCAGCAGACTGCGAGCTGGGCGGAGCCGGGCGGAGCCAGCGACCCACAAAGGTCACGTTTCTGTCTGTTTCTGACTCAAACATCAAACACCACCAGCTCAGGTCACAACACGACACTTGACGGAGGGCAGGGTTTACACATTACACAACCTCTGAGGTTCCCAGAGAGAGATACACAACCTCTGGACCTAACAGGTCTAACTGTATAAAACCCATGGACCTAACAGGTCTAACTGTATAAAACCTGTGGACCTAACAGGTCTAACTGTATAAAACCTGTGGACCTAACAGGTCTAACTGTATAAAACCTCTGGACGTAACAGGTCTAACTGTATAAAACCTCTGGACCTAACAGGTCTAACTGTATAAAACCTGTGGACCTAACAGGTCTAACTGTATAAACCCTGTGGACCTAACAGGCCTAACTGTATAAAACCTCTGGATCTAACAGGTCAGACTGTACACAACCTCTGGACCTAACAGGTCTAACTGTATAAAACCCATGGACCTAACAGGTCTAACTGTATAAAACCTCTGGACCTAACAGGTCTAACTGTATAAAACCTGTGGACCTAACAGGTCTAACTGTATAAAACC
>NC_051447.1:4429054-4466697 GCF_001649575.2 Kryptolebias marmoratus | reverse complement strand
TGGACCTAACAGGTCTAACTGTATAAAACCTGTGGACCTAACAGGTCTAACTGTATAAAACCTGGGGATCTAACAGGCCTAACTGTATAAAACCTCTGGACCTAACAGGTCAGACTGTACACAACCTCTGGACCTAACAGGTCTAACTGTATAAAACCTGTGGACCTAACAGGTCTGATTGTATAAAACCTGTGGACCTAACAGGTCTGACTGTATCAAACCTAGCTGCTTCCTCCTCCATAAAAGGCGGGCAATCATGTAATTTGTTGTTTGTTAGTAAAATATCTCTGGAACCAGTGGATGGGTTTAATTTCCTAGCCATCAGGCGTGTTCGAGCCTCCGCGGCATGATGTCGGCTCCGTTTCCTGTTGCTTTCTGAACAATGATGTCAGTTCGATCCCCGGTGGACGCAGGAGGAGGATGTGGAGCCTTTCATTCAGAAGAAACACACCCTGTGAATGAAAACACAGCTGTCCCACACGCTCCGGCGCCAGACTTTTTGTTTTTACAGAAAACCAGCAGTGATGTAAACATTCATCCTGTCGGAACGGATTAAACTGGCGGAGCCAGAGAATAAAACGCAGCACGTCCTCCGGAGTCTCTGCGGCCCAAAACACGGGTTTATTTCAACTCTCAGAGCGAGAAGTTCCTTTTCTCCCAAACTCTGTTTGAGCGCGCTGGAAACTGAGCGAGGAAGAGGAGAGCCAACATGATGAAGGTTATTACCTCTGACACTGCAGCGCGAGAACCAACACCACCATCCAGATGCATTCTGGGAAGGATTAAACCACCGTCCTGACGGAAACACGCCATCAGCTGAGGTCAGGTCAAAGGTCAGACTCCTGGAGTAATCTGAAAACTGAGTGTGGAATGACTGAGCTGGTACGGTGAAAACAGTCAAAACAGAAGCTTAAAACCAGCCAAACAGTGGCTAAAAGCTAAAACCAGCACAATAGTGGCTGGAAGGTAAAACTAACAAAAAAAGTGTTAAAAACTAACGTTAGCATTTAAAAAGCTAGAAATTAAAATTAGCAAAACAGTACTGAAAGCTAAAATTTTAGGAGCTAAAACTGAAGCAGGTATGAGCTGAAGAAGAGCAGAAAGTTTCCAAAAGATCTGAAGAGGAAATCAGTTAAATAATCCAAAAAGTATAAAAAGGCACAAAAACCAAAAGTCAGAGACGTAACGTCCTGAACAAGCCAAACGATTTGATACCTGAACGTCTGACAGCGGCTAAAAGCAGCTGAAGTAGTTTGAGTCTAAAACAAACGTTCTGTTTTCCTGTTGAGTGGCGCCAACTCAACATTCAGACAAGAAGGATCAGACCCAGTCAGCCAATCAGTGCATCTTCAGCTGGACGTACGTTTTAGAATTTGCCTCATTTGTGCAGAGAAGTGAAAATTTAAATTCTCCTTCTGAACATCAAGCTGGAACATGAGTCCGCTGCAGCGTGACTCCTCCAACAGGATGTTCTGATCAAGTTCCCCTGATCTTTTATTAGCATGCATCTTCCTCAGTGATACGACACACACACACACAGAGGAAGGTAAAGTCATTACAGCGTCTGCTGCATGATCCCACCTGAGCAACAAGTCTGCCAAAACCTCCACCTTAGAGCTGGGACGCCGTCCAGGCCTGTGTGAGCAGCAGCGCTGGTGTGTGTGTGTGTGCGTGTGTGTGGCTGCTCATGTGGTGCTCTGCACCAGTTTTTCACGTCTGTTTTTCCTGCAGCAGCTCGGAGAAGCTCAGTGAGTCTCAGAGCTGCTGCCTCTCTGATATCTGCTGGTAAATCAGTCAGTAAATCGGTGAACAATAAGCAATTTAAAGGCTTAATTAAATGTTTAGCATCCAGCTTCCTTTCTGCAGCACAAACAGGAGGTAGAGAAGCTCAACACGAAGGCAGCACCAACAGCCTCATCTTCACCGTTTGGTGACATTTCAGATATTTTAAACAGGATCTCTCAGAGCTGAGGCTGATGGAAACTACTCGCCGTCTCGTCACTCAAAGTTTGAACATGTTCAGAAACCTGTGAGACAAATTTACTTTCACAATAATCAGCTGAGGACATCTTCAACCAGCCTTAATTTAGTTTCCATTCTTCTTCAGCACTAAAGCTCTCCTCTCTGACAGAAAACATCTTCATGTCCAGGTTTAAAAACCACAGAATAATAAATAATTATTATAAAACTATTCATTCCTAAAGTAGATTAAAGCTACTCATTCCAAAGTCATGATGTCCACTCATAAAGTTCATAAAGTAAGAAACAAATATTCTGGTTAAAGTCTTTAAATGAAGAATATATGAGCAAAGAATTGAGTTTCAGATTTATATATCAGTACATCTGAGAACCTGGAGTAAACTCCTTCAAACTGCACCCTTTGATTCACTTCAGGGTACTTCATCAGGTTTTATTTTACAGTTTATAACGAGTCGCTTTAAATCAGAAGGCCTTAAGGTACAAAATAATGTGCGCGGCCATGACTGCAGAGTTGAAGGCTGTGACACAAAAACAGGCTGTGGTTTTTAAAAAGCTTTGCTGGTCGTAAACAGGGACAAAGACTGGAACCCAGAGGAAGAGTTAAAGTCTGACAGTAAAGGTGTGAGAGGATCAGCTGACGTCAGCAGCCTCACCTGCCTTCCTGTCTGACACCGTGACGGCTCAGAAACAGGCTGGGACACGCCAGGGACACGCCAGGAGCGACGCGCAGCCATGAAACCCGCTCGCAGGAACATTATGTGTTGGAACTCGTTGCTCGACGGATTAATTTCCTGCAGATTAAACTGATATCTGAACTTTAATGAACACTTTAATCCTGAGCGCAACATGAAAATCTGTCACCAGCTCTCAGTGCCAGCAGACGCAGCCTGCGGGGAGAAACAGCCACAGATAATCAGAGTGTTTGTGACACTGAAGAACTGAAGCTTCAGAGCAGCTGAACTGTAAAAACAAAAAGATTTCCTTCTGTAGGTTCAGTGTCCTGCTGGTCAAACATGAAGGGCCTGGTTTGTTGGGTTTCTGCTCCTAAAATTAGCTGCTGAGCTGCACGAAGCTTCTTTACAGCCCAAAGGTCAAAGGTTAATGACCGCAAATCAGGACGAGGAGTACCGCAAACACACTGTGAGTTAAACTGTCAAAGGCACCACAACAACAGAAAGATTAGAGGCTCCGCCTCTATGATCACATAACCTGACATTACAAAGGCTCCGCCTCTGTGATCACATGACCTGAGGATACAGAAGCTCCGCCTCCATGATCACATGACCTGAGGTTACAGAGGGTCCGCCTCCGTGATCACATGACCTGAGCGTTTCACAGGCTCTGCCTCCATGATCACTTGACCTGAGGTTACAAAGGCTCCGCCTCCATGATCACATGACCTGAGGTTAGAGGCTCCGCCTCCATGATCACATGACCTGAGGTTACAGAGGCTCCGCCTCCATGATCACATGACCTGAGCATTACACAGGCTCCGCCTCCATGATCACATTACCTGAGTGTTACACAGGCTCCGCCTCTCTGTCAGTAAAATATCCTGTGTATGTCTGCAAGTGGTTCAGTTTGAAGTCTGTGTTTTTATGAAACGGAGCAAACAGCTGAACCCCCAGAACATTTTATAAATCATTCAGAGGGATCATCTTTTTTTATTATCTAAACAAAGTTAAACCAGGTATCTGTTATTTCTGCATCAACCAGCCTTTAACCAGCTGCAACTAAAGCAGTGAAGTTCAACCAAATGTTTGCTTTAGCTGGGCTCCCAGGAGGACTTTGTGTTATTAAATGGCAGTGTTTCATCACAGGAGAAGTGAAGAAACAGCAGAGGAAGTGAGAGCAGAGAATGTGGATCAGCTGAGTGTGAAATCAGTTCCTCTGACCGCAGCAGAGTGGAAACCAGAGGGACGCTGATGGATTTCCCTCATTAGGAGTCTTGAACCTGGATCTAGATCTGAACAGTGTTCAGCGTTCTGCAGAGCTCAACCTGAGGCATGACATGGCGTTTAAAAGGAAATAATACAGGTTTATAGGCTAAAGACAAATAAACCTGTGAATAAGACCGGCGTGACACAGCCTCTCTGAGAGCCTCTGACATATACGCTTTAATTCTGCCTAATGAGGGTTTTTATAATTAATGCTGATCCCTCAGCAACATCTGCGCCCCACCATTACCTCCTTTTAAAAACATCAACCATTAGCCTTTCGGGCTCCATTAATCAGGCTCCGCCCCCACCGCTCAGCACCGCAGCGACAATCGGCTGGAGTCCCAGAGGTCGTTCTGCCTCAGCAGCTCGTGGTTAAAAGATGAGGAGGAAATCAGTCTGCCGTGTGGCTGCGAGGAAGGCCGGGAGCTTTAATAAGTAACTCAAACGTCTAATGAGGAAGGAAGAAAAACTAACGTTAAACACGGAACGAACACTTTAATTATCGGTTTTTATTTATTATAAATAAACTAACTGCAGTCCTCCGTGCAATGCATTTGTCACCTTTAAAAGAAGGCAGTCGGGGACACGTGGACCTGTGTGTTTATCACACCTGAGACAGGAGTCTGAATTAGGGGACAAAGTGACAGGACACCCCGGAGACGGGAGGGTGACCCCACATGGGAACACCAGGACAGGAGGGACTGGTTTTATAGACTCAGACCTCACCAAAGCGTCCGACCCCTCACTGAGACGCAGCTCTTACCTCACAGTTTATAGTCTCCTCTGAATGTTGGCTTTATCTCTGTTAGTTTTAGTAAACGTCAGTTTGGATCGTCCCGACACTTTCTCCAGCGTGAGGTGACGGTTTTACTGATTTCAGGTGACAGCTTCTTCTTTTTTCTTCAGGAATGACTCAACATGAGGATTAAGTAAGGCAGGAAGCTGGTTACGACATGAGGGCTGAACCCGGATCACAAGTCTCTGATGAAGCTCCACAACAAACCAGTTTAACGAGGAAGACCTCATTCAAGATGGGTTCTGGACCCCTGGTACCTCAGCGGTCATTTACCTGAGCTTTGACTCAAAGAGGAAAGAATATTTATAGAAATGATGGTGGATGTTTTTACATCGAAGGGGAACAGAAACCCCTGAACCTGCAGGAGGGAACGCTGATCACACTGAAGCCAAAAACATCGGAGATGTTTGGGAAATGCTCCACGGGTCAGCCATGAGGAGGGTTCTGCTCACAAACAACACAGGCTTTATGAAGACGAGGTTCTGTCCTCCATCAGGAGAACCTGACAGGAACATCCACACGTCTCGTTTCACTTCTTTGTCACTCTGAGGTCAGACCAGACAAAAACAAAGCCTGGAAGACTCAACATTCCTGCCCTGTCAGAAGCAGACCGGTGATAATAACACTCCTGAGTCTTCTCACATCAGCAGGATCCACACCTGGACTGAAGAACACCACAGAGACCTCAAACTTCACGATGAACTCATGAAACCTTCATTAGCCAATAAATATCTTTGCTCTTTTAGGCGTGTTTTATGTGTCCAGACTCCAAAAACTGAGCTTTATTCAAATTAACATGTTCTACAGATTCAGGTCCAGGAGGGAACCCCAGACCTCCTTCTCCTCAGAGACCCTCTGCAGCTCCTCCTTGAGGAGCCCCAGGTGTTCCCAGACCAGAGAGGATCTACAATCCCTCCACAGAGTCCAGGTCTGCTGCGAGTTCTCCCATCCTCATCAGATGTCTGAACCTCCTCGGCTGACTCCTGTCGATGAGGAGGAGCAGCGGCTCTCCTCAGCTGACTTTTCCAGCAGCTCAGATCCAGGTTTTTAAACCTTCTTCTTCTTCTGGTGTGAACTCTGAGTCAAACTTCACTTCCTGTCCTTGCAGGTCATTGCTGCTGTCTTTCCACCCTGGCGTTGTGTCAACATCAGCCAAACTCCTATGTTTACAGACGATCAGTTAATTTAAACATCTGTAGGACTTGGTAAAGACCAGCTGACTTTCCTTCTGACCTAAAAGCTCCTAAAAACCTGGACCTGAAAGAGTTGGACTTGATTTTCCCAGAATCTCAGGATGTTGTTTTTTGTTATT
Organism: Kryptolebias marmoratus; assembly: GCF_001649575.2. NCBI lineage: Eukaryota > Metazoa > Chordata > Actinopteri > Cyprinodontiformes > Rivulidae > Kryptolebias > Kryptolebias marmoratus. The sequence continues at coordinate 4,460,669 of NC_051447.1, read as the reverse complement.
TTACCGTCCTCCAGGGGTCCAGGTCTTTGTTTCACCTCAGACTAAGAGCTGACTGAGAAGAATCCTCTCAGAAAAAACAAACCTTTTTCTCAGAAATGGATTGTCCTTTCAGGGCTTCTGTAGACGGCTGTAAGCAGGTTACATGTGAAGCAAAAAGTGAAACGTAAACAGCTGACAGATTGTTTGAGAGTGTTTAGTTTCAGCCCCTGGCAACACACACACAGATTAACACACACACACACGTGCTAGAAAATTCCTGATTTACAAATCTGACAAAGCAGAAGGAAATCAGAGATGAGAACTCCTGAGCCGTCCGTCCACAGTGTGACCCGGACTCAACACCTCCCTCTGCTTCATCAAACCTGGCAGAACCTTAAAACCAGGAAGTGTTGGAGAACGGCCGGCGGTGGGTCCACGAACACCACATCACGCAGAAATGTTCGATTACTGCGAACACATGACTTCATTCCTGGAGGCAGAGTTTGTTTCCACGGACAGAATTAAAGGAGAATGCGCAAAGGTTTAAACCAAACGAAGGTTCAAACATTTCAGCCGGGATGTTTAAATGTTCCACAGAGCTGGATGATGCTGGGAGATGGTTCTTAGAAGAGGAACACGATAAAGATGAAGACGAGGGAACTAAAAGCACAGATTGAGTTCTTTGTTTTTAAAAACAAACCCTAATCCTGAGGAGGTTTCCTCTCTAAACTCAGATTATCTGTCAACTTCTGACCCAACACACACCCGGGTCCATCAGAACCATCAGAACCCGATCTCGGTATTAAGTTCGAACCTCTGCCCAAAACCCAGAACAACAAACAGAACCAGCAGGTCCAGTTTCAGCCTAAAACCGTTGAACTTGTTTGGATCAAAGTCAGGTTCTGAAGTTTGAAAAGACTATGTGAAATAAGAGACGATAACATCTCAGAGTTCTGACTTTTTATTTTAATATTTAAATCTTTATGTCTCCAGATTCTTACAGGTTCTGACCCAGGATCTCCTGATTTATCGTGTCACAAACCTGAGAGCTTTCAGGTTTCAAAGCATTTCAGATATTTTAGTTCTAAAAATTCAATCATTTAAAATTCTTACCAACGAACAGCAAACCTGCAGCTTAAATGTTAAAAAATGTAAAAACAATCAGATTTAAGATAAAAAAAACTTTTTATGAAGATCTTAAGTGAAGGCTCTGATTTTATCTTCAAAAATGAAATGTCTCTAAATTCATCAGAACTACTAATTCTGCTTAATTAAGCTTATAAATCTGAAATACAGTCAAAAAATGACCATTTAATGATCCCTAAAAACTTACAAACTTAGAATTTTGATCTTAAAATGATGGGAAATTTATAATATTCTGACCTAATATCTGCATTCTTACTGAGAACCTTGAAAACATCTGAATTAGATCAGAAAACTGATATTTTTGTTGAAAAATCAGAGATAATATGTTTAAATTCTGACTTTAATCCTTAATCCTAAACTGATAAGTTTCTCAGATAATTGTGGTAGAAATTAAGGAACATTTACACACTAAATGAAGACATTTTACCTGTTTTCATTGTCAGAAATCTGAGATAATATGTTTAAATTCTGACTATAATCCAGAACCTTAAACTGATAAGTCCCTCGGATAATTGTGGTAGAAATTAAGGAACATTTAGACACTAAATGAAGACATTTGACCTGTTTTTACTGTCAGACATCACAGCTGCATGAGTTGTTGCGCCCTCAACGCGGACTGACAGGCTCACTCACCGCATCTTTCTCCTCCTCCGCGCGCTCCTGCTGCTCCGCACACAGCTTCCTCTTGTTTTTGTTCTCCGTCCTCTTCATGGTTGTCTCCGGATCAGAACCACGGTGCTGGTGCTCGTTCTGTGTCTGGCCCGGTTCGTCGCGGTCAGTTCAGTGAATCCTCCTCGAATGGAAAACGTCGGTTCTGGGTGCAGTTCGTTAGGTTGGAGGTCCACTCTGCGGTTCTGCTCGGGCCGGCCATGCCCTCCCCTCAGCAGCCAGAGCCGCGGCTCGTGTGGTTCGTCATCCCGAACCTTCAGGTCCACATCTGGAGAACCCGTCGTGTCACGACCTGTCAATCAGCCGCCGGTGGTTCCTTTAAGACAATAAAACGGGACCGAATGTGGTCGTTCACACGTGCAGCTTCAGCTTTACGTGCTGGAAACGATCCATCCACGAGATCCGGTTCGGTTCCGCCGCTGGCAACAGTTCGTTCACCCGAACTTAGTTAGGTGTTTGTTAACAAGTTCGTTAGCTAGCTAGCTGAGCGGCTTTCCGCTAAAGACTACCTGGCTAAAATTACCGCGACACCCAAATCCAGCAGAACACCCATGACTGAACAGACTCCGCGCCTAACGGGCGGTACCGGGCGGAACCGGCGGTTCGGAGCGCTCAGTCCGACCGGTTCCTGTTCAGCCTGCGGCCGTCCTCCCGGGACAGTCTCCCATGTTCGGATAAACGCCGAGCTCTGCGCGGGGACACCGGGGTTAAGCTGTCGGATGAACCGCAGCGGCGCAGCGCGGCTCGTTTCCTGAGTCTGACAGAGCTGCGTCAAGATGGCGGCACGAAGGACGCGACGTCCGCCTGGGGACTATCAAAATAAAAGCAAAACTGGATTTCATTTATCTTAATTTTTAAAACAGGAAAAATATATGAAGTATTTTTATCTTAACATATATAAAAATGTAATTTCAATATAAATTATATAAACATTTATTAGATGTTTATACAATTAAAAAACAAGAACATAAGTTAGCAATTATTATTATTATTAGTAGTAGTAGTAGAAGTAGAAGTAGCATTTTTATTATTTAAACCTATTATAAATCTTATGTAATGTTATTATTAAGAATGTTTTTTTATTTTAAAACTAGAATAAAAGAAATGTTTGTTTACCCAAAAGGGAGGTCTGTTGTTGTTGTTTAATAAAAGTAAATAGGTACTGATAAACAATCAGGATAAATAGATTCAGTGGTTCTGTATTCAGTTAAATGTGAAGATGTGACCTTTTAACACGAGTCTAAAGTATATCCTAATGAAATGAATCTTCCTGGTTAATATAAACTGTTATTTATTAAAAATCTAAAGTCAGTTCCTCCTCCGTTTAGTGTTGATAGTTAGTTGGTTACACGTCAGAAAAGCTTTGCTCTGTGAATTTAAACAATGTTCTTAAACACCAATAAGGTTTTTATCATCTCTGTTGACCCACAAGCTCCAAGCAGCCTCCAGAACTTAGTTCCACAAACAGGAAGTGATTCAAATGTCCTGATAAATATTCAGCTTTAGGCTTATTTTAGTTATACTGAAATGTTTTTCCAACAGGAAGAATGAACTTCTCAGAGACATGAATACAGTTTCAAATGTAACACTCAAACAGAATCTCTTCAACATTTAAATAAAACACATTTATTAAAATCAAACTTCAAAATTTTGTTCAAAATTTCCTCTCTTACTTTAAATTTAGTCTAAAATTATTGTTTCTCACCATACACAATTCAGCTTTCAAATGTGCCCCTCTGAAGTCTAATTTAATACGTGTTATTTCTGCTTGAAGCCAAAGGCAATGAAGTCAGACAGAAAGGTTGTCTTTTATTTTGAAAGTGAATTTAATCTCTTTCCTTCCTGCAGTTTTCGCTTTACAGACAGCCTGATCTGCAGCCTGATCCAAAACAAAAACACCTCATTTCAAATCTGGAATTAATTTGTCTGTCAGGTCTGACTCCACCTGCTGACAAACTGAGGAGGGTTCTGTTTTATTCACTCGTAAACTGGATCTGAAGAAGAAAATCTACAATTTAAATCCTATATTTAAAATTCTACATTCATTTATTTTCAGAAGTAACTTGAAACACTTCCTGTATTGTTGCTTCATCAAATTTTATTTTGGTAAAAAACACAAATTCACCACTGACCAAACTCACAGAACCACACAGAACCTCAGAACCAAAGAACTACATCAAGAGCTGATAGACTGGGATCAGGGTTCTGTGATGTTCTGGACTTGGGTCAGAGTTCTGTGATGTTCTGGACTGGGATTGGGGTTCTGTGATGGTTCTGGACTTGGATTGGGGTTCTGTGATGGTTCTGGACTTGGGTCAGAGTTCTGTGATGTTCTGGACTGGGATTGGGGTTCTGTGATGGTTCTGGACTGGGATCAGGGTTCTGTGATGGTTCTGAGCTCGGATCAGGGTTCTGGACTGGGATCAAGGTTCTGTGATGGTTCTGGGCCTGGATCAGGGTTCTGGGATGGTTCTGAGCTTGGGTCGTGGTTCTGTGGTGGTTCTGGAGTTGGATCAGGGTTCTGGACTGGGATCAGGGTCCTGTGATGGTTCTGGACTGGGATCAGGGTTCTGTGATAGTTCTGGACTGCCCCCTGTAGCCTTGACCTTTGACCTGTACTGCTGGCCACCTTCAGACAGAACAAGTCCCCGAAGCTCTTCATCACTGGGCCTCCTCCTCATAGGTCCATTTCCTGGACCGGGTCAGAGTTCTGGTGACTCAGCAGATTTCAGACTTCCGAACAAACAGACAGTCGTGTTTTTGACCTTTTTTATTTTTGAAAAGATTCTTTTTTTTAACCCAAAAACCTGTGAAGAAAGAAAACATGCAGAACGTCCAGCCGGTCCAGAACCGGCCACAGCAACAAGAAGCAGGAGTTCTGGTTCTGACTCCACCTAGGATGAATCAAAGGTTTGACACCTGATCGGACATCAGAAACATTCTGACAGGAAACAGAACTTCAAACGTCCCTCCACAGCTCAGATTTTCTAAATAAATTACTTCTTAGAACAAAACCAGAACCCAGAAATGTCCCGGAGAGCTTTTATTGCACAGAAACCCAAAAACTTGCATATTTCAGCCAGACGGGCTACAGTTTGTGGACAAAAACCCGACCAGGAAACCTAGAACACACTCAAACTGCTGGGTTGAACCCAGATACGGGTCTCAATTGGACCCTGGGTAGTTCTGACTCAGCATCCGTCTGACCCAAAACTTCGGTTAAAATGAGGTTTAATTAGAGCGACGAAAACTCTGGGTTAAACAGAACCAGAACCTGTTTTATTAGATAATTATAAATTGGATTAGCTGGTGCGAACCAGCTGCTGCAGCTAGCTGCTGTTAGCACCAGCTAGCTGCTGTTAGCATCAGTTAGCTGCTGCTAGCACCAGTTAGCTGCTGTTAGCACCAGTTAACTGCTGTTAGCACCAGTTAGCTGCTGTTAGCACCAGCTAGCTGCTGTTAGCACCAGTTAGCTGCTGTTAGCATCAGCTAGCTGCAGCAGCTGATGTTACTTCAGGAATCTAAACTAACTAAAGTTAATCAGGTTAAACGTCTTCCAGCGAGTTGTTTCTTCCGTCCAACCTTCGCATTCAGAAGCAGAGGTCCAGTCAGGCCCGGCTGGGTCAACCTCTGGTCCAAAACATTGGACTGTGAAAAACCGCCGGGTCAGCCTGAGCCAACGTTCCTTTGACCTTTGACCCAGCAGTTCTCAGAGTGTCTGTCAGCACCAGGAAACCTTAACCAAACATTTCCAACCCAACCCAAATGAAAACAATCCTTTTTAGAAGGAAGAAAACCCTGAAATGTTCTGTAAAAATAAAGGAATGCTTGTCACCCGCCGCCTTTCAGGCCAGAGTTTTGCTCTCAGATCTCATTCAGTCAGGCAGAGCTCAGGGTTTGTGTTGGGGATCAGTCTCAGCTACTCCCACACTACCCTCAGAGACAACCAGATTCAAGATGGCTGCCACAGCTGGCTCTAACTCTAACAGATGTTGAGCTAAGGTGTGATGTGGTAGTAGCTGAGAGTCATCCCAACACGTTCTGAGATCTTAAGGATCACCTGAAATCTTAGTTTAGAACTCATGCCAGGTGGCGGGTGATAGGCATTCCTTTAAGAAACACAGGTAACTACGTTCTAACTGTGCACGTTAAAGCTTCAGCAGGAAACAGAGATCAAATACAAGAAGAGAAAACAAAAAAAACTAATTGTTTTGGTAAAAAACAGAAAAGCTCCGACAGGAAGCACGGCTTCTGCTCCAAACACAAACCGGCTGAAGCTCCGTTGTCCTGCTGGCATCGAGGGATGATTTTCACCTCCTGGATCCAGGAAATAAAACCAGCCTCAGGTCTGGAGGACTTCCTGCTTTGTCTGAAGCTTCAACACAGAGGCAGAAAAACAAGTCCTGATCCGACCCGCAGACACTCGGGTTCGAGTCACTCAGCAGAACAGAGGCGACAGGTCAAACAGGGTCTGCTGACCGCCTGCAGGGGGCGCCGGCGGGGAGGAGGAAGACATCAAGACGCTCCAACCAGGAGAGGAGGTGAGCTCCCTGAAGCCTCCTGAGTTCTCACCTGAAGGACAAACAAACATCAGCAGATCAGCAGATCCGTTTGGAGAGCATCGGACCGCAGCAAGAACGTTTGGAATGTTCTGTGTGTTTAAGAAGCACTTCCAGTCAAACGTTTGTAGGTTATTAAATGAGAAACACAAGAAAAGCCTTTAAACACAGCGAGTTAGTTCCAGCGAGCAGCAGAGCCAGAGGACTGTACCTTTAACAGGTCAGGTGAGGGAGGAGGAGGAAGGAGGAGGAAGAGGAGATCCTGAGCTGGTTCTCCTGAACAAACCCAGCAGCAGGAGGAAACAGGTTTTACTCCCCCCACACACAGAGAACCCTGCAGGTCTGAGAGAACTCCTGAACTCACCTGTAGGTTGGACTTGGCTTTCTGCAGGACATCCCGGGTTCTGGACACTGGAAACAAACAGAGGTGAGTTTTTCATTAATGATGTTTCAGAGACAGATCTCTGATCTGATCTGAGGGTCCAGAGAGCAGAATCCCATCAAAACATGCAGGTGGGTTCTTATGAGACTTCAGAGGGTACATTTAGAGGTTCATGTTAGGGAGCAGCTTGGCTCTCAGCCGGCACCTGATCAGAAAACATTTCTGTCAACACTTAAAGTCTGCCAGCTGAGCCCGAGTCTGGCCGGTTTCCCTCTGCGGGACGACTCACGCTGGCTGACGATGAGGCGCTCCATGCTGTCTCTGCTGAGGCTGGAGCTCCTCAGTCTGTCCGTCGTCTCCTGCAGAGCCGTCTCTCGCTCCGACAGCTTCAGGCGCAGAGAAACCACCTCCTCCGCCAGGGACCCGTCCTGAACGGGACAAAGAACAGATTTACCAAACATTTCCTCGGGAACATCCCTGGGTAACCAAACGTCCTGCAGATCAGATGGGTGATGACAGAATATTAATCAGAAGAGACTGAGAGGTCGCTCCGTAATCAGCAGAATAACTGAAGGATGTTTCCGAACACGGAGGACCGGCTGGGACTAACTGATCTGTGTAAACTCTGAATCTGCTCGTTCTAAGAGCTACTCACCAGTCTGGTTCCGTCAGAGTCGGGCAGAGCGGCTCTCCAGAACCTGCGCAGCAGAGAATGGGCCTCCTGCAGGATCCGGTTCAGGGTTTGAGAGTCCGACAGCAGTTTTCTGACACATCCTGAGTCTGAAGGCTGAGGCATCAAAACACAGTAGGTCAGGTTTCTGTTACAGGAGATAAAACCTCCAGAAACAACAAAACGCTCCTCTTCTTAACACAAATTATCTCAAAAAGCCTCGACAACAAAAAGCAAAGAAAACATTAAACCACGGTAACAGTCATCCTCACTCAGGTGATTTCTTCCAGGTGTTCCTCTTACCTGATGGAGCTGCTGCGAGGCCTTTAGGGAACACAGAGCAGCCTCCATATTGAGGAGGAGGGCGCTCCCCTCCAGCAGCTGCTGCTGCAGCGCCTTGAAGTCCTGGAGGTGTCCGAGCGCGTGGCAGCCACGACGGTCAGCGAAGGAGCCGCCCGGGGCCGGAGCCTGCGGAGGCGAGGTGTCTGAAGAGGAGAAGGAGGGGAATCAGAGGAGATCCAGAAGCTGCTGAGCTCCAGCTCAGACAAACACATTAAAGCAGGTTCTACAGATCCAGGATTTCCTTATCTAGTTCAACTGATCCTGTTTCTGTCTCCTGAGTCTGACATAAACAAACGAAGCGCCTGCTCGTGCTGAATATGTGGAGGTAGATCAGATTCTGCTTCTCACCTGGATCAGCTGCCTCTCTGTGTTTCTGCTCGGGTCGTTGAGGAGACGAAGCGCCAGAGACTCCGGCGCCTCTGACAGGAAGAGGCGGGACATTTTCTGCAGGGAGGAAGGAGAAAAGTGATCAAACTGCTCAGAGTTCTCCCGTTTCCCTCCTTCAACTGAACTGACCGCTGAAGAGTCGCCTCCTGGCTGCAGGCGACATGTCCGTCTGACCAATCAGCTGGTGGTCCAGCTGAACGTGCAGCTCTCTGGGGTCAAAGCTGTCGTTCACCTGTCCTGCTCAGAGAAATATAAACGATCAGCGGAAACAGCAGACCAGAATTAGCTTTTAGCTGCAGTTTTTCTACATTTAGCTCCTCCTGAGTCTGGCATGAATATCAGCCGCTGATTGGCTGACGTACCTGTGTCTCTGCGTCGCGTCTGAAGCTCGTTCTGAAGCTCGGGGACCAAACTGCGGCTCTCGTTCAGCTGCTGCTGCAGGACACTCGCCTCGTGCTGTAGCCTGAAGACACAAACATCATGACTTTCTTCCTTTTTACAGAAATATTCAATAAAAACCGAATGAATATTGTCTCCACCTGTTGATGGTCTCCTGGTTCCTCAGTCTGTCCTGTTTCAGCTGCGCGGCCTCCTGCCTCTGAACCTCGGCCTCTGCTTGCAGCTGCCTGCTTAGCCCCGCCCACCTCTCTGCATCTAGCTCCGCCTCCTTGACCCTGGACTGCTCCAGAAGCACCGCCTCCCTGAGATGCTCCGCCTCCTTACTGCCCTCTGCAGGGGAAACATGCCACCTCAGAACGCTCAAACTTTGATCAGATTTCAGGAAACGTTTCTGAGTTTGAAGCAAAGTGAACGTCAGGACCTGTGGCGGCGAGTTTCAGCTGCGCCTGCAGACTGAAGTTCTCCTCCTTCAGGAGTCGGATCTTACTGGAAAGCTGGCTGACTGAGTCCAGACCCTGGATGTAGATGTTGGTGGGACCACCTGATGATGGAGTCATAAGAATCAATAATTATGGGTCCTGCAGGGTTTTTTTTTGTTATCCTGTTAAAATCAGCCCCACATTCTGCAAAGATCTCTCACAAACAGGAACATCGACCCAACAGAACTTTCAGGAGACCTTTTTCGGAGGCGGTCCGAGTCATTTTGTCCTCCAGCTGCTGTCGGAGGCGGTCGTTGGTCTGGATGGAGTCCTCCAGTCTCTGTCTCAGACTCCGGATCTCTCTCAGGTGCTCCTTCATCAGATCTGAGCCTGCGGAGGAACACAAGCATGGACTGAACAGCTGACCCGGCAGAACCGGGCCGTTGTGACTGGACCACATACACGTTTAGTTTTTAGCTACGGTTTAGCTGGTTTCAGCTTCTGTTCTGCTCATTTTAACTTTTAATTCAGCTATGGAAATCTGACCTGTGTGGCTGGTACCCGACTGGTACCCCGACGATCCTGTCGACAGGTCGGCTCCGACTCTCGGCGCTCGGCTCCCGTAGGTCATTTCCCACAATGCGCTGCTCTCCAGCAGGCCGGCCCCGCCTCTCATGGCCACACCGGCGTCCAGGCTGATGCTGCTGGCGGCGCTGCTGAACGGAGACGGCTGGAAGCTTTGGAAGGAGAGGGGAGGCAGGAAGGAGGACGGGTCGACCGGCTGCTGGTGGGCCAGCGGGAAACCAGAAAGGGGTCTGGACCGGGGGCTGGGAAACCCTGCAGGGGGGACGAATTCAGAAGAGTTTGTTTTGAAAAATGTTCAGACAGCTGTAAAGTTAGTGACATCATCAAGCTAAGCTGAACATTTATACTGTTAATGTGTAAAAAGTGTTAAAAAACTAAAAGCCACAGCAGCTATCTCCTGAGTGAACGTTTTAATGTTGGAACGGCTAAAACAAGCAACAAAATGAAGAATCAAAGTGGATCATTAACCCTTCTGCGACCCACCAAGGCCACAGGATTTAAAATGAGGCAGCAGGAGGGTTAAATGAAAGCAGAAAGGTTAGTTTCAGTCTCAGCAGGCGGGTTTTCTGGGTTCATGCAGAGTCGAAGACGCACTCTCATCGCCTCTTAGCTGTTTCTGTAACATCTGCAGCTCCTGCTGGACCTCAGCCAGACAGAAACCCACTCTTCTGCTGCTTTGGGTTCGCCGGGTCGAGGGGGGAAGGGGGACAGAGAGGGGGGTCCTCTGGGAGGAGGAGGAGGTCAAAGGGTGACAGGAAGTAAAGACCGGCGCTGAGAGAAAAGAAGGCGAGGAAGGTGAAAATGGACCAACAAGACGACGAAGGGAAGAGGAAACGTTCTGCAGGTTGGTGTCGGAGCTCCTCCCACCTGTCAGACTCTGCACGTCTGCAGGTCGGTGCGGCGAGCCGGAGCAATGCATACTGGGGCAGCTGAGACAGGACTGGGAGCGATGGGAGGAGGTGACGGATGGAGGGGCAGACGGACGGCGTGACACGGAGATGGCATGATGAGATTCTAAAAATGAAGAGAATGAAACAAACTAATCCTCTGACTTCACACGATTTACTCTTCATGATGGACGAACCAACAAGTGTTCTCCAGGAAAACGCCTTGAATCACCTGTCTGCTCAAACCACAGGTGACTCCTCTCCCTGATCTCCTCACCTGTCCTGACTCCGGCAGAACTCCGTGTTTCCTCCAGGCCGAGCTCGTTGGCCCCATCCACATCGAAGCAGAACTCCGGGTCCTCGTTGGTGGATCCGTGCTCATCAGAGACGTAGGAGATGCGATCTGATTGGTCGGTGGTGTCGGAGAGGGCGTGGCTGCTGCAGGGCGTGTCAGGTCGATGATGATGATGAAGGTTTAGTTTTGCTCGCAGAGACTCGATGACTTTATCCTTCTGCTGCAGCTCTTTACTGAGTCTGTTGACAGAAACATAAATCAGTTAAACCACTTTAGGATTAAAGTTTAAAGTGTTAACCCACAAACACAAAACCAGACAAGTTTAACTGAATTTAATTTCTTCACTTAACAAAACAGATGCCTAAAGCAGCCAAAACTGATGCAAAAATGAACCAAACAGAGGCTAAAAGGCTAGCTAAAAGCTAAAAGTAGCATAAGAAGACAAAAACAGAGCCGGTGGCTGAAGCAGATTTCAACAGGATCTGACGAGATCTTCGTGTATTTCTATGGGGAAAATATTTTAAATGAAGTTAAAGATGTTTTAAATTGTAAAAGTTACAAAAACCAAAAGTCTCAGCAGCTGTTCCCTGAATGAGCCGAAGGTTTGGATTCATGATCGGCTGAAAAAACTACAAACAGGAAAACTATTCAGTGTGAATTAAAAATAAACAAACATTTAGGCTGTAATGTTGGAGTAGATCTATTATATCACCACCTAAAGGCAAAATAATGTTTTTACATTCATGTGTTTGTTAGCAAAATATCTCATGAAGCAGTGGACAGAAAGGTCCTGAAGCTCAGACTGACTCTGCAGAGAATCGGCGTCGGGTTTTAAATCAGACCCAGCTGATCTCTGAACAGAACCGGGTTCTGGAAATGGCTGCAGTGCATCCGAACCTCTAACCGTTAGGTTTAAGGAGTAAAACTGTCAGATGTCTGCAGAGGAGAGACAGATGCTCCCATCAGGGACGATGTCAGACCTCACTGCACAAACAGAATGTGATCTGGACTGGACTGGGCTGGACCGCCTGCAGTCCAGACCTGTCTCCTGTTAGAGGAGCTCCTGAAATCTGGGACTCCTCTGAAAAACTGAAACTAATTAAAACACTTCTGCTGCTTTTTAGGAAACTTTCTGGACGTCAGGTTTCTTTGGACTCGTGAGGACCACACCGTGTCCCATCCGCTGTCCTGTGATGGAGCCTCCTGCAGTGCCGGTTCTGGTTCTGGTTCTGGTTCTGTGTGGGTCTTACTTGTCGAGCTGTGTGAGCAGGGCTCTCCTCTCCTGGTCCGAGTGTTTCCTCAGCAGCAGCAGCTCCCTCTCCTGAGCCCTCCACTCCGACAGGGAGAAGGAGAACAGAGCGTCTCTGTAGAGCGGGCTGCTCCTCGACAGCATGCTCCTCCACAGAGGAGCCATCCGCCAGCTTCTCCTCCTGATGGGGGCTACAGACTCTCCGTCCCCGTCCGTCCTGCTGACTGTCCCGTCTCAGAGATCCCTCCGCTCTCTGGAGGTGACGACACTTGGATCATTGGGTCAGCTGACGCAGAAGTTTGTGTTACAGAAGGTAAAAAAGGCCGGCAGAGCGTGAACCGGGGATCAGGTGAAGATCAGAGTAAATCCTGATTAGGTTTGGATCCTGATGGCTGCTCTCCAACAGACAGACGGAGCGGATGGACTGGGACCACGGGGGCGAAACTAAATGTTCTCACAGATGGTCTGGAGACAAAATGATTATCCTTAAAAATGAGGAAAATTAGTTGGTAAATTAAAATTTCCCCCAAAATAGGAAAACTTGCAGATAATTCCCATTTATCTTCCTTCTTTTACTGCCTGCACCTCCTAAATCTTGAATAATGCAGCTTCTCGTCCCACTAGCAGACATTCAGCCTCGTCTCCCCCCCAGGCTGTAATATGGTGACGACAGAGCAACACAAAGAGGGACACAGGGATGGATGTAGAAACAGATGTCCAGCTCCCGAGGGCTCGGATGTTCACGCTCCAGCAGCCGTCAGAGAGAACGGCGGGCAGAAGCTGAATGAATGATCACCAACAAAGCTGCTCTTCCTCTGCAGGAACTTCCTCTGGGACACGAGAGTGGGTTCTCCTCCTCATGAGAGGCAAACATACAAATAAATCCTTCCGATGTTGGGCCAAGAGGCTGCAGGAGGATTCTCACAGATAAAACAAGCAGAATAATGTAAAGTAATCCGGTTAATGTTGAGTAAATCTTACATAATGTTGGCCCCATGTGCAGCTCAGCACTGCTCTGTGTGCTCAGCTCCATCCCTCACATTTTATCTCTCTGTGGCTGCGTTTAGCTCCTCCTGACCCATTTCCCTCCCCGGTCCAGGTCTTAATAACTTAACCTGATTAGAGGCCGTGTCAGCAACGACGTGCAGCAAAAAGCCGGCGCTGCATCAGAGCAGCTGCTCTCAGACTTCACGCAGGTCAAACTGGGAGGCGCCTGTTGGCGTCAAACACGTGGATTTATTTCCCATCAAACTTCTCGGGTCCACTCCCACTGAGATTATTCTGTTTATGATCAAATAAGCTGCTTTATGAGCTTCATGTTGATTTAGGATTACAACAAGCATCATTCCAGATGCAGAAATAACCACTTTGCTCCTTAAGGAAACCCTGACTTCCTGTTTGAACGTTTCTGTTCGTAAAGATTATGAACACTTTTTTTTTAACGCTCATGAAGTAAAACTGATCATGAAATAGAATCAATCAAATTAAAACTAAACTAGATATTTTGTTTTTCTATAATACAATTTCTTTTGCAATGCAGGTTGGGAAACCTGAACGCTAAAAGTAGCAACATGCTACTCTAAAAAAAAGGCTAACTAAAAGCTGAAAGCATCAGGAGAAGCTTTCAGGACTTATTCGCCACACGGTGACGTGCAGCCTTTCTGTTTCAGGTCCGTTCTCCACTTGAATGAAGTGACGGAAACTTTCCAGATGTTGGTCAGAGCTGCAGCACGGGTCGGTGGGTTTGATGAAGCAATTCAGCATTTGATCTACAACCTAAAGGTCAGTCGGAACCAGAACATCCTGAGGAACCTACAAAAGAAGAACATGTTTACGGTTGTTGGAGGATGTTCTGCTGCAGCTGGAAGGATCAGTTGGTTGTTTGTTTTAATAAACGTTACGACACCTCATCACGAGGATCTGTTCATGTTTACAGAAACAATCCTGCAGTTTAAGTCCTCTACTCTACTCTACAGCCAGAGTGGGTCGGCTGTCGCTCATGTGGGCGACCATTTGTGCTGCAGCAACATGATGTCAGATTACTGCAGGGCTTCCTGTCTGTCTGCCTCTCGGCTTTATTCGTTCACCCAACGCCATGAAAGGAGGGCAATCATGTAATCACCTAACTGTGTGCGGGTGGGCTTGTCTGTGAGCAAAATATCTGATGAATCACTGGACAGATTTGAATGAAGCTCTCAGGAAGGAATCAATGAGTTTCTATCGAGCAAACGCCCAGTTTTCCACATCGGTGATTAAACAGCCAATAAGACGGTGGCTCATCACCAATCAGCTGATCATCTGAGCATCACGCTCCAATACTTTCCACCAAACATTGATTCCAACACCCGAGCATGAATGACACAAACACACAGAGGAGAGGTAATGAGTTCTGACCGGATGGCGAGCAGCTCCGTCTTCTCGTCTGGATCCTCAGAACGATCCCCTGTCGGTAAACAAACAGGACACGTTACCATCATTAGGTTTCTGTCCTCAGTGACTCATTCTAACCGGATCTGAACGACTCACGCCCGCTGATCTTGGAGCTGACCCTCTGAGCCAGAGCACTGCCTTGAGCCAGCTGATCCCTGAAGCTCTGGCCCATGTAGTAGTCGACGTCGTTGGCCCTCAGCAGCTCCTCAAAGGCCTTGGTGGTGTCCCCCAGGTGCTGGGTGAGGATGCTGCAGACACCTCGGCCCTCGCGCAGCCGCTGGCGGAGGTGGGACAGCTCTCGGGCCTGAGCCTTGATCAACGAGTCGATGTTCCTGAAAACAACAGAAGCACGTTTGCAGTCTTCACTGTGACTTTTCTGCCACCTCTGAGAACAGTGGAGCACGGTGGTGGCAGAATCATGTTATTATTTATCAGCAGGGACAAATGCACCGAAGAACATCAATAAAGACAAAGCCTGAAGGTGGTCTTCATCAGAGGTTTCACCCTGCCTGAAACCTGTAATTCTAATTTTTATTATTTGGATCTTATTTGAGTCAAATATTTCCAGCTTTTCTGAGGTTTTCTGTCTGATTTGACTCTGTTCAGTTTCCACCTCTCAGATCTTATCTCTTATTACTATAACGCCTTCAAAATGTTTCAAAAACTAAAGTCCAAGTTCTAATTCCAAACTTTATGACGGAGTGAATGAACCATGAGACCAAAGGACATGTTTACCCAGAATGCACAGGGGGACTCACCCTGGCCACGTGGCAGAGTCTCCATCCTCCGTCTTCTTGCCACCTTTCCTCAGCTGGTCCTCCAAGGCGTCCACTCGGGACGTGAGCTCCTGCAGGTCCTTGTCTGGGTGGAGGTGACGGGGCGACGCCGACACCCCTCCGTCAGAGGACTGCCAGCCCTCATCCTCCTCCGTCCCGCTCTGCGGGGATGACCAGTTGACCTTACGGGGAGCGGAGGAGGTACCAGGGGTGGAGAGGGAGCGGAGGCGGCTCTGCAGCCCACGGATCACCCCCTGGGAGCGGGACAGCTGCGAGTGGAGGTCCTCCACCAGGCGCTGCAGAGACGAGGCCTCGTCCCCGGAGCCGGAGCTCTGCGTGGTGGTTTTGGTGGAGCTGCTGGAGCTGGCGGGCCACCACTGGGAACCACAGTCCAGGGACGTGCACATCTCCAGGTCATCAAACTCTGGAACATCCAGGAGGAACAGCTACCTTCAGCCACATTTATCAGCCGAAACCTTTCTTCTTTAATCTAACAGCTCTGCAGGAACAAGGACTCAGACTCTAGAGCTCCCGTCCAACGGATCATTAGTTACTCTCCTCAAGGACAAACATGCAGCCATGAGCAGAAACATGATTGCCCGCCTGAGGCCGGCGGGTGATACTGATATATAAACTGCTGCCTTCTGCTGGTTGACCTGAAGAACTAAATGAGTTGTCATAAAACCAGGAACAGTGGTTGGTGTCTGTGTGTTCATTTGTCTGTTAGCAAAATATCTCAGGAACCACTGGACAGGTTTTAATGAGACTCTCAGGATCTCATCATCAGATGTGTGTCTTCGGCCTTTTAATGTACAACTAGACAGCTAACTGACATTAGCAAACACACAAATCCCCATGACTCAGTTTCTCAGATATTGACCTAAAAGCTGGTGTGGTAGTAGCTGAGAGTCATCAGACTGAAGCGCCTCTGCTGAACCTGAAGGCCAGCAGGTGATCGTCACACCTTCAGTAGTTTCATGTTTCAAACCTAAAAGCTGAGATATTCCTCCTTGGTACTGAAGGTTGAACGGTTCCTGTCCCTCCAGAGTCCGACCCACCTGGACTGCTGGTTCCGTCCCTCTCAGCCTCGTTCTCGCTGCGGCCGCAGGTCTCATAGCCCAGGTCCTGCAGGTCCACTTGGACCTGCTTACTGTCCTGCTGCACGGCTGTTTCTGCTGCAGAGACACACAGGAGGATGTTCGTGGACTTCATGGGTACCAGGTAAGGGGAGGTCTGTGGTGGACGTGTGGACTCACTCAGCAGGTCTCTGTAGTCTTTGAGCTGCTCGGCCTGGACCTGGACCGTGGCCTCTGACACCATCAGCCTCTCCTGCAGGTCTCTGCTCTGCTGCTGCAGACAGACCGTCCTTTGAGACAGAGGGGGACGCTGCAGACCGTCCTTCAACTCATTAGCAGAGTCCTGGTTACAGACAGAGGAGGACAGGTTGCTGCTGAGGAAGAGAGGACACTCCGTCCTGTTGGACTTCTCATCACTGCTCTGAAGTTTAACCTGAGATGGAGACAGCTCTTCGTCCCAGGCGTCCCACAGCTCACAGCTCTCCTCCTCCTCCTCCTCTTCCTTCTCACCTCCCAGCATGCCTTGCTTCAGACCTTCATTCTCTGCCTGCAGGCTGAACAGAGCTTTCCTTCAAAACAGAAGAAGAAAAGTCAGATC
Organism: Kryptolebias marmoratus; assembly: GCF_001649575.2. Taxonomy (NCBI): domain Eukaryota; kingdom Metazoa; phylum Chordata; class Actinopteri; order Cyprinodontiformes; family Rivulidae; genus Kryptolebias; species Kryptolebias marmoratus. Next base: position 4,443,821 of record NC_051447.1, on the reverse strand, counting down.
TGACCATCAGAGGACGGAAAAGACGGAGGTCAAAAGTCTCTTACCTCATATGAGACAGAGAGGAGAATCCAGACTTGTCCAGCTGCGTCTTCAGCTCCCTCAGTTGATTCTCCACCTCTTGTTTCTGCTCCAGCAGCTGCTGGACCCCCGTCAGACCCGGACCATCCACATCCTGTCAGGCAGAAAAGATGCAGAATCCAAACTAAAATCAGCCGTGGATTTACGTCCACTCTCATTTGATATCCGACTTTAAATCTATGTTTTGTCTCATACACGAATTTCTGGACATCAGGACACAACACGTCCCGGTAAAGATGAGACGAGAGACACAGAGAGACCCTTGAGACACGTTAGCAGCAGGAGACACCACCTGAGACTCTTCAGACGTGAACACCATCCAGAAACGCTGCCGTCTTCTCTGGACCAAAGCTCATTTCAAATGGACTGAGGCAAAGAGGAGAACTGTTCTGAGGTCAGATGGGTCCAAACCACGGAGCCTGTCTCTCTGATGGTATGGGGGTGCATTAGAGCCTCTGGCATGGGCATGAGCTGGGGTTTTGAAACCTTTAACAGGTTTCATACAGTTGAAGTTGGGGGATTTTTGGTGATTTTTACCACAGAATGTTTAACTCAGACGTTCCTCTTCTTCGTTTAATTGTTGTTTTTTATTTCCTCCTTTCACTCAAGTCTCTCTCTGCTCTACGGAGACAATCAGGTAAATCTCACCTGCGCCTTCGGGTCGCCTTCATCAACACTTCCAGTGACTTCACTCTTCAGGTCCTCATTATCTTCTGAACTCAGACCTGCAGGAAACACACAGAGAAACATTTAGATTTAGTTTTTAGTTTTCTGTTCCGTCTGTTTTACCGAGCGTCACGCTGAGAACACAAATGAAACTGGTTGTTTAGGGACCTCACAGATTGTTTGATGTTTTTGTGAAATATCTAAGTTTTACATCTTAGATTTGTTTATTTTGCACAAGAGAATAAAAAAAAGAAGATCACAGATAATAAAAACCGGAGCAGGGAGAGCTGAAGACTCAGGAGTTTCTAAAAGCTTTGCTCCGGTTGAACCTGAGATTTTCATAAAGTTCATCTTTAAACTTTAAACTGTTCTGAATCATTTCATGTTTTTAACCATGAATTATTTCTGGTGAGAGTAAAAAGCTTTATGGACTGAACGCTGAGAACGGTTTCTGTCGGTTCTCTCTCCTCTCTGCTGATTTTAGAGTTTATATTTAAAAAAACAACCTAGGTAGAATGTTTTCCTCTCCGTCTGATTCAACTCAGTCAGAACTGATCAGGTTTTGTTTGTGAGCTTCAGGTTGATGAATTCTTTAAGATAAAGTGTTTTACATTTTACTTTTAGAGCTTTCTCAGAAGCTGAAATGTAAAAATCTGGAAAAAGAAGAAGAAATGTGGACAAAATAAAATGTATAATTGAAGCTTAATAAGTTTATTGTTTCAGAACATGTTGGATGGTCAGAAACTGAATCATCTCTGGTCTCCAGAGGGTAAACTTAGGAAGCTTTCGTACTTACTGCGCTCCGGTGTGACGCTCGTTTCAAACCACACAGTCGTTCAAGTTTTACTCACATGTGCAACAGTTTCACACAGAAAGCAAGCTCATTTTTCACACAAAAACACAACATGCTGTTAAACAAAAACACACACCTTCAATAAAAAATAACAGTTTAAGCTTTAAAATACCGGATTTAAATGAAGAAATGATACAGAAACTTTTCATCAAGCAGATTACATATATTTTAAACACAAAGCAGATGTGAAAATATACAAGAACAACCAAATAAAACATTTATTTTATTACTTAGGATCCAAACAAGCTCAAGTTAAAATATGTTAAAAACTTGAAATCCTTAATGTTGGTTTAAGTCATCAAATCCTGATCAATAATATGCTTTTATTTATTATTTATGTACCTGTTTCTGTCCAACTTTATTCTAATTTATTCACTTTTTTCCTGTTTTTCTTCCTGAACAGTTCAGTGAAACTAAACTGAGACTGATTGGAGACATTCTGAGAGACAGGAGCAAACTCATGAGGACACTTTGGGACAATTTCAGATCAGAATATATTTTAGGTATGAGACGAGCGGCATTATTCATTAAAACAATAAAACTGTTGATGTCGATAATCAGATAATATCAAACCTGGATCCATTTTACCAATGATTCTGACTGCCAGGTCACTTCCTGTTCCATTTCCTGTCTCATAAGGTTTGGTTTTCTGGTCAGTTCTCTTTATTTAGCATCTGTTAGTCAGAGTACCGTGTTCAGGCCCTGCCTTCTTACAGATGCTGCAGTACCCACGCTGCCCCACTAGGTGGGAACAAAACACTTGCTTTAACAACATTCTGATTGTTGATGCTGTTTTTGTTTTCGCTCATTTAAATTTATGTTTGTTGCCCCGCTTATAATCAGGTTTTGTAAAATTTTGATGCTTTTTTTTTCATTTTTTCAGCTGTGTTGAGCATGAAGTTTGCAGAAGTTTTAGTTCCCCAACGGGGTCAGAGGTTAAAGTACCAAACCAACAGGTGAGCAGGTGTCCCAGGTGGAAACAGTCCCCAGGCGTTAGTACGTTTCACTCAGAACCGGTCGGATGTTAAAGCATGAATTAGTACAAACACCACCACAGTGAGCCGGCCTGTTTGGACCTCAGAACCACAGGCACCCCGGTGCTGCAGGAGGAGTTACAGATACCGCCCCACGCTCCTCTGATGCCCACCTCCGAACTCGGGCTGCCTGCCGTTGGGCCAGTCCCGGTCCCTGCCCGGTACCAGGCCAGCATCCTGCTGGACCAGAATCTCCCTCAGCTCCTGGACCTCCTGGGTGAGCCGTTCCACCAGAGGGAGGTCTGACGGATCCGCCAGCTGCCTCTGGAGGTCCTGCACGAAGAAAACACAGAGACCCGAACGGTCAGAACCCCAGAACCCGGTGATGGAAGCTGAAACCTTTCAGAAACAAAGTTTATTAGAAGAAAAGATCCACACAGAGAGGGTTCTGCTGGAAGTTCTGACTGACCCGGATCGTCTCCTCCTTCATGTTCAGACTCCTGCTGAGGGAGGCCAGCTGGGCGGCCCGGTTCTCCTGCTCCCTCCTCAGGGCCAGGCGCAGCTCCTCCTGCAGCTCCTGCAGCTCCTGCAGCTCCGGGCCCGAGTCCGGCTGCGATCCAGAACCAGAGCTCAGCTGTCTGCGGAGCTCCTGGAGTCTGGACGCCTGCTCAGCCAGAACCTCTCCGAGTCGGCTCGTCGAGTCCTGGAGGGAGACGGGGGACTTATCAGACTGGACTTTTTATCGAACCGGGCTTCGGTTCTGCTCCTCGACTCTACCTGAATGTACTGATCCCTGCAGCTGATGGTTCTGAGCAGATCTTGGACCTGCTCCTGGTGCTCCTGGGCCTGACGGGTCTGGTCGGCCAACACTTCCTGGAAGAGGCGGTCCTTAAGCTGGAGACGGACCTTCAGCTCCTCCAGAACCAGGCCAGGAGCAGAATGGACCTGAGGCAGCAGGGAGCAGCGCAGCTCCTGCAGGAAAACAGCCATTCAGAAGTTTGAATTTTTTTGTAAATAAGTCATAAATGTACACAGCCCTGTGGAAAAGTCTTCATCCGGTCCTTGTTTCTTTGTTTTGTTTTCAAGAAGTCAGACTTCCTTAAATCTTTTAAGGTGGTATTAGTGATTCCTGAGGAGGATTGGCTCCTCTCTGGTTCTGGTCTTTGATGGATTAGTTCCTGTTTCTGTTCTGGTCTTGGAAAGATGTTTTTTTATCATTATTTAGATTTCTTCCAGAATAAAATCAGTTTTCAAAATAAAATGAAAAATAATAAAACTAATAGTTGCTTTTAAAAGAATTCTCATTTATTCCTTCTAGTGTTTTATCCCTACTTGAATTTATATTTTATGTTTTAACATCTTTTTGTTTGTAGATTTGAATGTTTTTATTCTTCAGCTGCTTGTTTTAAAAGAAACTTAATTGGATTTTAATTAATGAGGAACTTTTTTACTTTACTGAGAATAAAACACTGAATTTGTCTCTTTTATCAGCCTCTATGACAGGTGGGTGATCATGTAACTGCCAGTAAATGTGTGTGTGTTCGTTTGTCTGCCTGTTCGTAAAATATCTCATGAACCAGTTTAATGAAAACACCTGATTCAAGATGGCCGCCTCAGCTTATCAACCTCAACCAGCAGAAAAGTGATTTACAGATACTGAGCTGTAATTTGGTGGTGGTAGCTGAGGGTGATATGCATTCCTTCAAAGACTAAAGCAGAACCAGATCATCCGGAGGTTTTTAGCCCAGCCAGTCCAGGAACCTGAGCTGGATGAGCAGGAGCTCTGTGCTTTTATTTTGAAATCTGAAGAGCGGACAGCTGAGCCGGTTCTGATTGGACGTGTTTTTGGACCTGAGCCTCCTGCGTCCGAGCGTGCAGCACCTCCTGCAGCTGACCCACGATGGCGTCCTTCTCCCTGAGGATCCGGTTCTGCCTGTCCTCTCCGTCCTGCTGCTGTCTCTGGACGGTCCTCCAGGCATTGGACACCCGGTCCAGCTCCAGAACCTTCCCCCTCAGCAGTGCCTCCAGACTCTGGGACACAAACAGATGGTTACTCCTGAGGCAGGAAGCAGCGTCTGACAGGAGGAACGTTGGTTGGCTCACAGCTATGGTCTCCTCGTTGTTGGACAGGACGCAGCGCTGCCGGTCCAGGTCCCTGTCCCTCTCCCGGAGCAGCAGCTGAAGACCATGAAGTTCCTCCTCTTTCTGCTCCACGGATCGGAACTTCTCGTCCACGGCTCGCTGCAGGTTGGACAGAAAGACGTGATGAGTCGGGATGTTTCCATTCCATCAGATCAGATGGATGGGTTAGGCTGAATGTGTTTCACCTCCAGAGCTCGGTCTCGCTCCGTGATCCGCTGACGAAGTTTCAGAACCTGAGAGTCTCTGGTTCCCTTCGGATCCTCCAGCAGCTCGCAGTATTCCTGTCAGAACAAGGTAGGAGTCAGGAACGCTCATCAGATGGAACAGAGCAGCACAGGGCTGTTTCCTGTCGGCAGGTAGTTAGTTCTGACCTGCTGCTGGGAAGACTAGTTAACTGTAACCTGGTAGTTTGAGGCTTTCTGACCTCCACAAGCTTCTCTTTGGTCTGCAGGGACGTCCTCAGCTCTTTGATGGTCCTCTGGGCCTCCTCGTCCTCCCTCTGTCTCTCCTGCTGGTTCTGCCTCAGCTGCTCCTCGTTCTCCTGCAGAGCGGATCGGACCTTCTGTAGAACCAGCTGCAGCTCCTGAACGTCACACAGAAACAGAGACTGAGGCTCTTTCCCTGAGAATTGCACCAACCCGCCCATCACCCACCTGGTTGTGTCTGTCCGTCTCCCTCCTGTGCTGCAGCGCCCCCTGCAGGTCTTTCTCCAGCCTCTCCAGGGCCCGGTTCTGGACCTCCTGAGCCCGGGCCGCCTGCCGCTGCGCCCGCTGCCCGGCCTGCAGCTCCAGCTGAGCCTGGAACAGAGATGCCTGCAGAGCCAGAACCTCGGTCTGACCCGGAGCAGCCTCGGAACCGGACCGCTGCAGGTGAGACAATCAGATGGAAGGTCAGTCTGGGTTCACAGTGACGAGGTACAAATAAAAAGAAGCAGAAGAAGATACGGACCTGCAGGTCTCTGAGAGAACTCAGCATCTTGTTCTGCTCCTCGATCACTCGGTACAGCTCAGAAACCTGCACACACAGAACCAACACGGGTTTGGACTTCTTACCTCCTGCTACTGAAACCGTCTCCGTCCTGTGTCCTCCTCCGCCTTACCTCCGCCTCCCTGGAGCCGACGGCATCAGTGAGGTTCTGGACGTTCCTCTCCTGCTGCTGGGCCTCCTCTCGGGCCGACCGCAGCTCCAGCTCCATCTCAGCGAGACGCTCCTGCAGCTTCTACAGAACAGAGGGGAACACCTGAGACAGGTTCTGGTTCTGGGGCTGGTTCTACGGGTTTCTGCGGGGAATAAGACTGAAGGCAGGAGGAGGAGGAGGTGCCGGTACCTGGTTTCTTGTCTCGCTCTCTCTGATCTTGGCCTGCAGAGAACAGACCCGGTTCTGGGCCTTCTGCAGCTCCCCGACACACTGACCCGCTGCTCTCTCATACCGACCGAGCCGGCCCTGCTGCTCGTCCATCAGAACCTGGAACCACAAGAAGATTTGACACATCTGTACTCCAAACAGAACCAGAACCGGACCACAGCAGGTTCTGATCCAGGAACCTGTTTAACCATTCAGGCACCAAAAGGTTCGGCTCTATTAGGAGATGAAACCTCTGAGACCTGGTTTAATTTCAGCTAACCTTAGCTTTTAGCTACTGTTGTGGTCATTTCAGCTGGCTTTAGCTTTTAGCCACCTGACTCCTCTGTTGATGATCTGCCCTGGAAGGAATGCTTATTGCCCGCCACTCTCCAAAGGTTTAAACAAAGACCATTGTCAGTTTGGGATCTTGTCATTAACATGACAACAGAAGCTGCGAGGACCGGCTGTTTGGAGACGGTTGTCATGGCAACACGGGGAGTTGCTAGGACACCGAGGAGGAGGGGGTAATAATGCTCCTCCCCCTTCTCTGGAGGGAAATCAAGTGGGTTTATTTTGTGAGGGGAACAAATGAGTCCCAGAGAACTGATCCGACCCGGTTCAGTTCAGACCTCAGCTCCAAACGTTGGAGCGTTATCGTCTGAACCATGACTCGGCATTAATTTGAACCATGACTCGGCATTAATCTGAACCATGACTCAGCATTATTCACTCTGCTGTTCTCATGGTTTCCCCCTAGAAACACACTGAGATCTCTTTAATTCCTTCAGAAACTTTAAATCTGCTTCAGCTGCTGCCTCTTTTTGTCTTCTGCTACGTTAGCTTTTAGCTACCCTTCAGCTTGTTTAGCTTTTAGCTATTATTTTGGTTCTTTTAGCTTTAACATTTCAGTTTTAGCTTCTCCAGTAAATCCTAGAAATTCAACCAGCGCTCGGTTTTCGCTCCATGTTTGAACAGAAAACCTGATTTCTTTTTAAGAGACTGGTCAGAAGTCAGTTGCCTACATTACCCATAATCCACCTCTCTCAGGGAAATACTTTGCTAGAAATCTTTCTAAAATCTGCTTCGGTTCTCCTCTCTCTGGGTTCTACCTGCTGGAACTGAACCGGACCAAACTGAAGGTAATCGTCCAGCCAGTCCTCCTCCATGTCCCTCAGCTCCTCCTGCAAGACCGGATCCGGACAGATGGTCAGAACCTCTGGGATGGCCTGCTGGGGGTACAGCTCGCAGTGGGCCGTCCCTCCGCAGGGGGACCGTGGGGGGACGGACAGGTGTGGTGCCAGAAAATGGTCTAGTTTGGCTTTGACCAGGACTGGGAGCTTGCTACCCCTGCGGGACTTCACAGGCCGGTACTCTGAGGTCCGCAGAAGGGTCAGGATCATGTCCAACCCGGACAGGAAGTCCTCGCTCGGGGGTTTGTCCCAGGGGACGTCCCTTCTTCCTGAAGCCTCCTCTGGTTCTGGTTCCGCCTGACATTTATGGTTTGTTGGGAGGTCCAGAGATTCTACAGAAGACGCAGGACTGGGAGTCCTCAGGTCCATCCCTGAACGAACCTCGAAGGTCACAGGTGGTACCTCAGACCCTGCAGAGGTTCTGGTGTGGTCCTCTCCACCCAGGGTGGCTGTGGAGTACCGGGTAGATGGGCCACAGGAAGTACTCCTGCGCCCCATCCTTCTGGGCACCTTACAAACCGCCTCGTAGTCCGAGTCAGTGACCCGGAGAGCAGCACAGCCCCGGCACCGCCGTGGCTTCAGTCCAGAATCCGCTGCGGTACACTGGTGGACCTGCTGCTCCGGGTCCTCCTTATCCGCCCAGGACTCGTACACAGAGAGCGCCAGATCGTCCTGGATCAGGTCCGAGTACCTGACCTCCCTGAGAGCGGACAGATCCACCACCGGGGCGCTGTCAGGCGGACCCCCGGCGCCGTCCTCCGGGTTGTTCCTTCGGTACAGACCCCCGATGCACTGCCGCAGGCGCTCCTTCTCCTGCAGCAGCTTGTGGAGGCGCTCCAAGGACAGGACCTCCACCCGGGCCACCACCGTGTCGAAGCGGTACATGCGGTCCAGCATGAAGGCGCATTTGGAGCAGGCGAACTCCCCGCGCCCGTCCCGGGTCAGCTCCTGGCCCAGGGCGTGAGACAGCAGGACCTGCAGGCTGAGTTTGGATCCTGGGTGGAAAATCCAGCGGCGCTGGTTCCCGCAGAGCTCCCGGGCGCAGATCCTGCAGGTGTCCTTCATCTTCACCACGTCCAGCATCACACCGGGGTCCGACAGGAGAACAGGGTCAGTTCTGGGACCGTTTTTATTAAACCAACAGGTCCAAACGGGCTCCGAGGGTCTCCGACATCTGCTCTGGGGGCAGTTTGAGCAGAAAAACCAAAAAACTAAGAATGTCCCCAGCTGTTCTGCAGCATCACTCCGGGTTCCTCTGGGTTCCTCCGGGTTCCTCAGAGGATGATGGAGATCAACCTCCGCCTTCTCCTGACATCAGAGCTCAAATCTCGCCGGATCCCGCAGACAGAACCGAGCTCCCGGACCCACGGGGCGGGTGCGGATCTGTTGTCACGGGATTTTTTTCCCCACTTCCTCCGAGCAGAAACAGAATCAATGAAATCTGATTTCCGGTCGGACTGACAGAACCTGCCCGTCCGGAACAGACGGGAGAACCGAGCTTCTCTCCTGGTCAGTTCGTGGCTCCGGTTCGGGCTCGGTTCCTCCGGTACGGACGGAGGGAGAGGCTGACAGCGAGGCAACGTTGACAGAAACCAAAGATCGTCTATGTCTGAGAGGATGCGTCACTCCGCGGCTACAAAACCAAAGTTTATTTTAAAACTACATTTTATGCTAAAAATGTAAAACACTAGCTAAAAGCTAAACGTAGCGTAAGCCAGTAGCTGAAGCAGATTTCAGAGATTTTGTTTTAGCTTTTTAAACGACAGTTCTGATGAGCTAACGGATAGTTCAAACGCAGCCAGACTCCAATATTTCATAGCAAACCTTTACATCTATGTATATAGTAATGGCAGCAGCTAGCTGTAGCACTTCCTGCAGCCACCTCAGAATATTTCTGCTGGAATAACCTTGTGATAAGAAACTGACTGCAGTTTTTTTAAATTTTATTTAAAAACAACAGTTATTGGTTAACTATTAGCTAATCAATCTCTTTTCCAAAGAACCCCACTTCAAAATATACAAAACGTCCCTTTAAGGTCGGATGAAGTTTTCAGTTTAGCTTTTTTATTTAATTATTTTTACTGAATAAACTCCCTTTGAAGGATAAAAAGCCCAAAAATCTCAAATGTCTCGTGATTTTTTTTTTTCGGTGCTTCTGTGTTCTTCATAAAGCGTTAAGGTGTTTCTAATTAAACCTAAAAGCATCTCAGATCTTTCAGGACTACAAGAGGAGGAGGAGGATGTTGTTTTCAGTCCTGGTTTTTGTGGCGGAGTGAGACCTCCCGCAGCTGCCCGGACTGAACCATTTTCATGAATCAGAGGGGGGTTCAGAGGTGGTCTGTCCTTCCTCCATGAATAAAAAAAATTTAAAGACTTCTGTCAGATTTATTGATTATTGATGAACGTTTTTTATTTCAGGGGGTAAAATTTTTAATCAAAAATGGTAATTTTTAAATTAATTTTCTGGCCTGGAATATATTTGTTCGCACTTTAATCTACTCTTTTTATTTCCACCTTTTCTCAAATTTGTCTTATTATGCTTTTTTTGTAAGACCTAATTATTGTTTTATTTTCTCCTTACAGTTTAGAACAGAGCAGTTTTTAACGTTCTTCATCACCGTTCTTGGTGTGAATGAAGCACTCTGTGTTCCAATCATTCAAACTAAACATTTTATGACAAGTTTCCACCTCAGGAACTTCCTGTTTCTAAAATAATCAGCCCTGTGTGTTCTCCGTCATTAAATTCAAGCCTTTTCCTCCAGGGTTGAACACGAATGTCACACAGAAAAAGAGAGAAATAAAATCTCCATCCATCTCTGTTCTCCCCAGCAGGCTGGACATGGTGTTGATAGAACCGGCCCCCGCTCTGCGCCACCTTTCTGAGCGGCTGCAGACACCACGCCAAACACCGCCGGCTGGAGGGAGCGCCGCAATCAAAAACCACTTCATCCTAATCAGGTGGAAACGCCAAACAGCCGCCGGGCAGAGGAGGAGTTTCCTCTCCCAGGTGGAAAACTCCTTCCTGCTCATGAAACCAGGATCTGTGGGAGCCAGCAGGAGCTGCTTTCAATTAGACCTGAAGCCACTGCAGGTCCTGCAGAACCCGCTGAGACCCAGTGAGACCTGCTGAGACCTGCAGGACCCTGTAAGACCTGCTGAGACCTGCAGGACCCGCTGAGACCTGCAGGACCTGCTGAGACCTGCTGAGACCTGCAATGACCTGAGACCAGGAAGGAGACGACAAAAACAGCAGCTTTCTCCTCTAAAGCTCAGCAGCTCCAAACAGGACCAGGTTTAGAGCTCCTAACAGAACCGGTCCTGCAAACTCAGTTTTTTCTGCTCTGTGTAGTACTGCTCAACTGCCAGCAGGTGGCGCTGTTTCTCTACAGCTTTAAAACAGAAGAAGGTCTAAGATCCTCCAGACTTCCTGTAGAAACATCTAAATATCTGCTGCTCTGTTTCTGTCAGATGTTTTACTTTAAATATTGAAATCTATCTGAACTAAAAGAAGAAACGTTTAGTTTAGATCAGTGTGAACTCCTGGAACAGGCAAAACGTTCCTGCGTTCTGCTCTGAGAACACTTTAAGAAACCTTTCAGAATAACCTCTGCTTCTCGCTCCTTCCTCTTCAGGGACGACGAAAGGCTGTGAACTTTGACCTCCAGCTCCTCCACCCGCAGAGCCAGCGAGTGTTTCTCCTGCGTCAGCTCCTCGATCAGCCTGTTGCACAGAGACAGACACAGACGGGTCGGAAACATCAGAACCAGAACCAGAACCGGAGCGGTTCCTGCAGACCTGCTGGGAGTAAAAACCTTCAACAAAACCGGGTTGTCTTTAGACTCCAAACTAATCAAAGATGGCCGCTGCAGCTACTAGACTTCAGCCAATGGTTTACCAGGTAACCAGCTGAAGTTTGGGGTGGTAGTAGCTGAGAGTCACCCTGAACACGTACTCTGAGAAGAGGATGAATCACCTGTCTTCATCGGTTGAAGCTCGCTGGGCGCTCGGTCCCTCTGGGCCTCTGGGTTCCTCCATCCTCTCCTCCATCTCCCGCTCCAGAACCAGTCGGCGCCGGGCCTCCGAGTCGGCCAGCTGGGCCATCCTGTGGGCCTGGTCCCGAGCCAGCTCCGCCCCCTGAACAACACAGACTCCTGTGAGAAACTGAGTCCCGTGAAGGCCCTCGGAGGGACTTTGTCTGGGTCCACACCTTCTCCAGCAGCTGGACTTTGGTCTCCAGGACCTCCTGAACGCGGCTGACGTCCTGCTGCTGCTCGGCCAGGCGGCGCAGCAGCTGCGCTTCATTCTGATTGGATAAAGCCTCTGCTGTGGATCTGCAGCAGAGAGAACATCAGGAACCATGCTTCAGACTTCCTGATTGTCATAAATTCACCCAGATAAGATTTCTGGAACATTTTATGGAACAAAAAATCATTTCAGCTGTGAAGAACGCAGCTAAAAGCCTCAGGATTTACTCAGAACTGATTGATCATCAAACGTGCTGCCATTACAAATATCCAGTTTATATTAGTTTTTTTTAAGCATCAGTGTGTAATTTACACAGAGTTTAGGTTTTTCCAGGCGCTTCTAATGCATCACAGCTAATTTGAACACAATAAGAACCGTTCGTGTCTCCTATATGTGGGTTTTCTGCAGCTGACATTTAATGTAAAGAAGTTGAAACATTTTTTTGGGATGGAACCCTCTGTTCCTCAGCTTTTCACTTTAAAACTACGGATTAAAAAAGGAGTTAAAATCAGGAGAACGTTGGGTCTTCTCCTGCCGTGCAGAAGGGATTCAGGTGTTTTAGTTTCAGGTCAGAGTCAGCGGCTCCTCTTGACGTACATCAGCTTGCCTCCATTAGGAGCTTTAATGATCAACTGTGAGCTCAGGGTTTATTTATGAAGCAGCAGGAACCGCCTCCGGACTCTCCTCAGAGCTCCAACTTTGACCCTTTTCTTTATTTGGACAACCGATCTGATGAAAGCTGGAGCGAAACAAAGTGGAGCCGAACCTCCACCCGTCTACGGGGCAGGAGCCCTGAACACATGTGGCGAGAACAGACTGCAGAAACTCACAGAGCTTTGTCCAGAAGCTCCTGCTTCTCCTCCAGCTCCTTCTTCAAACTCTCAACTTCAACCTTCAGCTCGATGTTCTGCAGAAGAAACAGCAAACGGAACAGAGAAGAATCAGACCCAGAGAACCTCCAGTTCTCTTCAGCGTCATCAGAAGGTTTTAAAGGTTGAACTAATCTGTAAATGATCTTCTGATTTAATCAGGAGAAACCTGATAAATCTGCTGCACGTCGAGCAGGATGACAACATCCTCCAGTGGGGAAACATTAAAAAAATTTAAAGCTAATTTGAAATAAATTTGCACTTAGAAAAAACTAAAAATGGTGTTAAAGTGACAGGAAGCTCTCAAAGAACAAAGTGTTCTCACAGACTGAGCAAAATGATAAAAAAAACTTCTGGAGGTTTTTGATTCAAAATTTAATAAAAATAATAAATTTGTTTCTGCAGCCTCAGCATAAGTTTGTAGAAATGAGTTCAGGAGAGAAAATAAACAATAAAATCCAAATAAACTTAAAAAAGCTCCAAACAGAAGAGGCCCCTGAAAACTTCAAGGAATAAATCAAAGAATCTGAAGGGAAATTAAAATAAAGTTGTTATTGTTTTACTGCCCGTCTCCTTATTGGTTTGTTTGTAAGGTCAAAGGTTAACGGGCTGAAACAAGCTAAGAGTAGATGTTTTATGTTCATCTGAATGTCTCTGCAGCAGAAGAAGCGGGTCACTGAAACAACTGGAGGCACGTTTGACCCGGTTCTGCTGAAGGTCTAAAATTAGGTGAAACGGATCCGAGCAGCTGCTGAGACCCCAACAAAACCTCCACTTTTATTACTGGCACTGCGCTCACGTGCACGCTCTGCCTGACAGCGACAGGTGCACCATCAGACAGCAGAGCATGAATGGGTGAAGGGATGAATGTGGGTCAGTGGGTCAGCAGAACCAATGGAAGCTTTTTACATGTTTTAAAGAGTTTTCTGTCCTGAAGGGCGGTCGGACCCTGGAGGGCTCGCCGGTCCAGCACACGTCCACACACAGCCCTTTATGTGCCCTTTGACCTCACATTCATCATTTCATTTCTGTGCAACCAGAACCTCTGAAGAAGCAGAGAAAGGTGCAAACAGGGACCGATGTTCAGGTTTTCCTGTGGAAGTTCTGACATGTTTATTTCTTCCTTCTGTTTTGTGAAGCCTCACAGACTGAAACCAGGACCAGATCTAACCAACCGTTAAAGCCTTCGAACACAAACCTGCTCCTCACGGAACAGACAAGTCAACAAATGCATCAGCAGCATAAAAACTCACCCTCCGGTGCACCTCATTGCTGCTCTCCTCAAACTTCTGCTGGATTTTCTCCTCCAGGAAGTAGATCCTGAGCTTCAGGCTGAAGTTCTCCTTCTTCAGGTCGTTCAGGTGCTGCGAGATGGTGCGGTAACCACGGAAACCAGAGTTAGACATCATGACAGGTAAAGCAGGGGGCTCCGCAGCCCCCCACAAGACAGAAACAGTTATCTGATGCTGAAACGCCTCTCAGAGCAGCTCGCTGCTGTCAGGCAGGCAGAGGGCATTCTGGGAGCTGGGAGGGGGACAACGAGAGGTTTCTGTTTTTAACCAGGAGACACGCCAAGAATCTGAGGCTCGACGGTGAGGCTCGATGATAAACACGAGAGCTGAGCTGCTGGAAAAGCTCCAGCCTCACAGGATCAACATCATCCTTCAGAGCAGAGAGGGTAAAATCCTCTGAAGCTCCTGAAAAAACTCCCCCTGCTTGTGCAAAACAAATAAAAACAGAAAGCAATCAGTTTTAAATCTCATAAACCCACAGTTTGTTCACAGAGGAACACAGGAAACAGATCAAACGTTAAACTAAGAACGTGTTCTGGACTCCAGGAAACTTTAACATGAAGTAAAAGTAAATATAAAGACTGCTGTCCTGACAACAGAACCAACTTCTGATGATATTTAAATAAATAAGACTGTATGAAGCCTCATTTAAACATGAAACGACAGATTTATGTCCAGTCTTTGAAACAGAATCAGTGTTTGAAGCCAGCAGCTGATCGGAGTTTTATAAATATAACAGGAATCAAATGGAATTTAAAGAATGTGATCTTTAACCTTTTACTGTAGCAAGAGGCAGCTTTGAGTCACTAAAACTTCCTTCAGGATCTTAAAATGTCACAACAACAACAACAACAACAACAATTGTATGCTGATTTTGCAGATGAGGCATTTCATGCATGTTTAAAAACACAACAACAACAAAACAACAAAGGTTTTTAAATGATGCAGAAAACTTTTCATTTAAAGCCAACTTTAATCCACAACAACTAAACATCAAACAAAAACAAACATTTATTCAAGACTGAGAGGCTCTACAGCTGCTGAAGGAGGTTCTACAGCTGCTGAAGGAGGTTCTACAGCTGCTGAAGGAGGTTCTACAGCTGCTGAAGGAGG
>NC_051447.1:4408426-4428184 GCF_001649575.2 Kryptolebias marmoratus | reverse complement strand
CAGCTGCTGAAGGAGGCTCAGCTGCTGAAGGAGGTTCTACAGCTGCTGAAGGAGGTTCTACAGCTGCTGAAGGAGGTTCTACAGCTGCTGAAGGAGGTTGTACAGCTGCTGAAGAAGGTTGTACAGCTGCTGGGTCAGGGCTGGGTGGAGGTTTCTGTACATACAGTCTCCCTCCACAGGGAGGCGCTGAAGCTCCACCAGAACTCCCAGGACCCAAACATCTCTGCAGGTCAGCAGATATTTAAAGACACTGCCGGCCGACAGCTGTCAGGGAGGAACGTGAGGCTGGAGGTGAAGATGAGACGATCCAGAGCTGAAGGACGGGTCCTACAGGACGGACTGAAGGACTGACTGACTGTAGGACAAACTGACTGTCTGACTGACTGAGGAGCTGAAATCATTTTCTATAAAAAGTCATAAGCATGAGTTCCTCCAAAAAAGAACAGATTCAGTTCACTGATCCTCCTAAACCTGCAATAAGACACAACTCATCTTCTCATCTGCAGGTCTTGGTTGCTGCTGAGTTTTAATGAAAAAGATCTTTTCTCAGCAGATAAGGACTTTAGTGAGTGTTTGTTGTTTTCTGTTTGTCATTAAGCAATAATCAAAGCAGAAACCATCTGTTCCTAACAGTCTGAGGAGCCGAAGCTCGCAGGTTCTTCACGCTTCGATCGGGCTGTCAGCAGTTTCAGGGCTCAGGTTCTACGAGCTGAGGAGTCATGTCAGTGGAAACCCTCACGCACACGTTCACACGACTAAAAATCAATCAGAGGAGTTCTTCACGAAAGCAGCATGGACACCGAAACCTGAAAATCCACCTCCGGCTGCCAAGAGCTGCAGGGGAGAGCTCATCCCGAGGTCACGCAGAGACAGAAATGAAATCAGCCTAATTCTGAGGGACTTCTCCGAAGCCTTACAGAACAGGGAGAAAACGGGAAAATGAGAGCATTTTTCCAGGCTCTTCACCCCACCGTGTGTGATTATTCCGGAGAAAACTCAGAGCTTGAATATTAAAGGATAAAAGAGGATCCAGTTAAGGGTTAGGATGTGTTTTGTTTCCACAGACGACAGCTACCATCCTCCATCCTGGGCTTTGTTTCTGCGAGCAGAGCTTTAAAAGGCAGTAATTTGGGCTTTGCATGTGAGAATCTGAGCGTGTGTTGAGGACTGGCAGAGCGACGGGAGTTTTCCCTCTCTGCCGGTAACAGGAGCTGCTAGATGCCAGCGAGCTCGACATTTTCCAGACCCGCTCCATGGCACTGCCAAGCCCACTAATGCAGTCCTGCAGGGGGAACGTCTGATTGTGTTTATTATGCTGCCACGGTCCACAGCTCGACAAAAAACCTGATTACATCATGACTAAAAATACGCCCCGGAGCTCATTTCAATAAGAAACCAGATAACATCTGCAGGTCTGACGGACGCTGCAGGGTTTTCATCCTGAAGAAAAACTGAAATCCAGCAGATTGTTTTAGGTTAAATGCTGCTGAAAGACGGAGAACCAGCTGCACAAGCGTAAAACTCACACATTTGTTCTCAATTAGTTCATTTGCATGAATAAATCAGAGCTTTTAATAAACAGGTGAACTGATGAAGTCAGCTGCTTTTCTCTTTCAAACCCAAAATATTAAACTCTGTCCATGTTAAACATTTCAACACTTTTCTTTGTTTAAATTTAAATTCAAATAACTGAATTTCTCCAAACAAAAATACAGAAAAGCTCCACCTTATAAGAAGCTGATCGTTTAAAAGTTTATTTAAAATGTTTATATTCTTATATTTTGTGTTTTATTTAATTATGCATCAAATTATTTATTTATATATTCAAAAATTAAGCAGAATCTTTCTATTATTGACTAGATAAAAAACATTAACATCATTTTCTTTTTTTTTCCAAACTTTAATTTTAGGAGTATCCACAAGCTTTATTTTAAAACTCCAGGTTAAAACGTCTTCCTGTTTGTCTTCTAGATTATTTTGAAGTTTAAAGATTAATTTCTTAATTTTTCCTGCAGGATAAAATTCTTCAGATGCTACAGGACCTGTGGGATAACACAACTAAGGAGAATCTGCTGAGTCAGGCAGAACCACAGAGTAAAAAGTAAGCCTCGGACAAACAGTCTCTGTGTGAAAACTACACTAATAAAAAATATAATATTTCCTGAGCTGAACTCAACGATCTGAGCCTCTTTCTCTCAAATATTGTCGACAGATTTGTGTAAACCTGTGAGCACCTCCTCCGCCTCCCAGGTGAGGCGTACCTGAGGCTGCTAATCAGACAGCAAGACTCCTGCAGAGGACCGCCACAATAAAAGCCCACTCTAAGACATGCAGTTTACTTTTACTGTATTGGGTAGGGTGATCAGACGTCCCCAATTTTCCGTTTTGGACTACCTGTCCATGGAAGTGTCCCTGGATTTAATTTCAGACCTGCATTTTTTGTTGTCTTCTTTGCAGATTTTCAATCCTTATTTGTTAAAAACCTATAAAAAAAATTATTTTTTTATTTTTAATGTTGAATACTTTGTTATTTGGACCAACAGACGTCATCCTGAGCTCTGATGACAGTTTCTCAAAGTTTTATGGGAACGAGAAGTGAAGAGCAGCCGTTTAAACGTGTCTCTCTGTTATTGACAGAAGACATAACAGGAAGTGGAGGATATCTGAGGCTAAACGCCGTCTCCTCCTCACTCTTTTCCCTCTCTGGAATGGCTCCCAGATGTGGCAGCAGCTGAGTACCAGCTTCCCATCCATTATTAAACCACAAATCACCAAGTTTCCTTTCAAACAGGTGGTAATTAGAGCCTCTCAGGTTAGAAACACTGCTGGACTGTCCAAATTAAAACCTTTGTTTTGTTTTTGTTCACGTTAAACAGGAAGTTGATCTAAAAAAAGCCCAAATTAAAGCTTGACGATGTCTTTGTGTTTCTGGATAAACAGTTTTCTGCTTGTTCCAAGTCTGAGGGGAGTTTCCAGTCTTTTCTCAAACCGCAGCTGATGCCATATTTTTTTTTTTTTTTTTTAGGGATGATGGAATCATAAATGCTTCATAAGAGGCTCATTTATCCCGGACGCCTGAGTAAAAGGCCATCTGGGGCCAATAACAAGAAAGGCTGATCCGTTCTTACCAAACTAGTATTTTATATCACACAGTGAGCCTTCAAAGATCCATTTCTGCCAAGCTGGACAGGTTCAGTGGACCGGTGAATTTGAAAAGCTGGAACCGACTCCGGGACAGCGGGAGCCCCCTCCTGACCCGGGCCGTCTGAGATACCCGACCCCCGGAAGTGTGCTCGGGCTGTGACGGATGGCCCGGAGCCTGGAGCTCGAAGCCCCAGCCGGTGATACTCCCAGAGAGCGTTGGAGCAGGACCTGGACTCAGGAGGCTCCCAGGACTCAAACGCTGCGACGACCGAGCTGCAGGGGAGGAACCCCTGTCAGCCTGCTGCCGCCGGGTCAGTGAGAAGATTCAGGGCCTGCAGGCTCTCTGCCAAGGCTATTAGGTGTCTTCATATACATACAGGTTCCCCGCAGACCGCCTAACTTTTCACCCACATGTGTATCGCAGAATTAACGAAGCTGCGTTCTGCCAAGACGACGCACAGACACCAAAAACATCTGAAACCAGAGCCAACAAACAGCTTTCCCTCGATTCAGATCCGACACATAGCGTTCCCTTCATCCCTCCATCCTCCCCCGATCCTCCTTAGCCGGAGGTGTGAGGCTCAAGGCTCAGCCAGACAGGAAATGACCTAATTTCGATGGGCCTGAGAGGATGGCTGGTGGACAAAAAGACAAAAGGCTGGAGAGAACAGAAGTTTAGAGCTAAACGTTATTTATCCAGCATTACTTCTCAGGAGACATCTTAAAGTGATGGAGAGCAAAAGAAAACACCTCCAATTAAAATCCAATTTTATTCGATTCTTACTTCACCCAAAGGCCTTGAAGAGCTGTCAGCACTTAATAACTTCACAACAAAACAAAACGAACCAAGACAGAGTTTCTGATGCTTCATTTCCAACAATCAGCTTCACTCCAACAAACATCTAGTGGCTGTTCAAGGCGTCCTAAAATAAATCTGACTGCCTTCAGCCTCGCTGTTTGGCTGCTGGACAGAAAAGTTGCGTCCAAACTGTCAAAACATCTCTCAGGCTCGACATGTGTTTGCTGAGTGCTGGCCCTCAGCGTGGAAACGCTTCGTTTCTGCAGATCTGACAGGAAACCATCCTGCTAAGCTAATCTTCCTTAACTCTTCCACTCGGCTGCGATGCCAGAGCTAATCAGCGGACGTCAACATGTGTACACATTGGATAATGAACGCATGCAGAGGGAACGCCCAGACGGCATGAATTCAATATTTATGAGAATTCATTTATCTTCAGAGAGGAAACCAGAAGGAGTGGGTACAATCTGCACGTGTAAACAGCATTCCCCTGCAGAAACTCAAACCTCAGCTCCGTGCACACGCAAGGCCGAGCAAATACCTTCCATCAGTTTGTGTAAGCAATGATAAACACATTACATGTAATCATAGGAACATGGTTTCATTTTAGGACTGGGGCCGAGCCTTTTGTAGCCCTGGTTTTCCATTGTTTTCTGCACAAAGCTTACGTCTGTGTCTCATTCCGTGTGTTTATGGCAGATCTAAATTATGGTATCGAGTTCGCCCCAAACCCAACCAACTGTCATGGCCGAACCTCCCAAACAGGCCACTTCTTTCTCCAGGAGGTTCTGTAACTCGATCCCTCCCTGAAGTTCAGGTTCTGCCACATGAGCAGAAAGAAAGCAGGCAGATCTGAAAAAACAAACAAACTCAGAGCGTCAGAACAAAGTGAGCGGGTCACTCGCTTTCTTTCTCTGTTTTTTAAGGGTTTCTTCCCTAAACAGACAGCAGAGGAAGTGCTGCCTGCAGCGCCACGTTTCTGAATGAAACAGAAACAAAATGAGTCTGAATTTAGGGGAGTTTATAAACTTAAATCTGCACGTCAGAAAAATATTTTAACATCTATAGTTTTAGTTCTTTCTGCTGCCGTTTCTTACGAGTTTGCCGTTCATAGTTTGCCCAAGAGATGGCGCCGTTACAGCGGAGACTCCGGTGTTAAAAACTAACTCTGGTTCAGGATTTATGCACAGGAAATTAAAACTGATGCAAACATTATTATAAGGACTTATGAGGTAACTGCATGAACGCCTGATCCAAACAGCTGAACTCTACCGGCTTTATTTCTTTTTTAAATTTGGACGTTTGCTCTGGTTTGTTGTGGTGAAGAAGGCAACCCTCACCTCGCCTGTGGTCAGGAGGTTTGGATCAGGACAGAGAGAGTCCAGTCCTGGATCCAGGTCCACTGTAGGGCGGCTGGGCCCAGGCTTAGATATGAGGTGAGGAGCTCCATCATCTGGGGGCAGCTGGGAGGAGAGCTGCTGCTCCTCCTCGTGGAAAGGAGTCAGCTGAGGAGGTCCAGACGTCTGATTAAAGTATCTCCTGGAGGTTGTTTCTCCTTGGAGGAGACCCAGAACTCACTGAAGGGATTATATATCCCATCTAATTGTTGTTGAGGCTGTTGGTGTTATTGTCATGTTTTTACCAACGTTTCCACAAGTCAGGCAAAGACCTGATCTCAAGTCTCTGCTACCGTTTTCTCCTGGGTCACAGATTTTATTTAATAACCAGCAGCAAAATACGATCTGTCAAAGAATCTAACCATGACTGTAAATCAGAGTTCAGCTGGACTTGGAGTTTTATTCTGTAACATCAGAAACACGTGGCTCCGTTTCTTTAAATCCCTGAAATATTTATGAAAACACACAGAGAGAGCTGCATGAAGAAGATGCAGGTCAAGACACGTCCTTCATCAGTGTGACCAGTGGATGTCCAGACTGAGGCTCAGCTGGACTGACTCATGCAGACCAGATGTAGGACCACATCAGATCCAGTGGGAACTGGACCTGCGCCCTCCTTTCAGTTGTCTGTGGACAGAAATCAAAGGGACGCTCAGCAGAGCCCGAGGGCCTCGCTGCACTGAACCATCAGCTGGCAGGACGAAGAGCGACTGGATAATGAGACGAAGAGGAGGAGGAGGGCGAGAAACGAGGTCACCCAGAGGATTGACTGATGTGACGGAGGGAGGAGATGGATGTGGGGAAAGAGGCAGAGGAGGAATGAATCAGGGCGAAGATCACGCCAGTTTGCTTTGGCTTCTGCGTCCTGGGTTTGTCCTCTCTGTGTGTGAAGTTACACCATGTTGGACGGCGGAACGGTCCTTGAATATGACTCATACGAGTGTTTTCATATCGGAGCAAACATTACTCTCATGTGGAGCGGTGGACGGGTCTTTCTGCCCGGTGTCAAAGTATAATTACACAAGTTAAAACTTCTTTATTTGTAAACAGTCTGGATAAAAGCATCTAGAAAATATAACTAAGGCAATGGTTTCCTTAAGGACACGAGAGGACAGCAAGGTTCTTGTGTTTTTGATGGACTGTGGACAGGCACAGCAGGATGGAGACTGAAGCCAGTGTCTCTCTGGAGACGAGAACTGAGGGAGTCTCCAAAATGTCCCCAAACAGTTTCCTGACGAGTCGCAGAGGCTCGCTGTGTTGTTGCTTCAGTTTAGAACGTGATCAAGAACATCTGTGGGCTGTTTAAACCCGAGGTGGAAACACAGGTGGGTACGGTGTGGGCAACACGGCCAAGAATACAGCTTTACACACAAACACAGAAGATCCTCACTAATGTGAAGCAGCTGAGCAGAATGTGTTTGTGTGTAAAATGTCCTGCCTGAGAGACACACAGGGTCTTTCTGTGAGGCGACTCTGGGACAATCTGTGGTTTAAGTCAAGGGAACGCTGGAGCTGGTTTTTATTTTAGAGGAACAAAAACTATTCTGTTCGAGGAGCAACAACGTCTCTTCTTTCTGTTGGACCGAAGTTTAAAGCAAATAGAAGATCTAACTTTGGACTTGTTCTTTAAAAACTTCCCGTGCCGTTTAAACCACAGAGAAAAGAAAACATGGCGCCACTGCCAGGTGAATTACGCAGCTGAGCTTCGGCTGCACTTCATTAACCATCCTCTCTCTACCTTACTCTGACAAATTCAATAAATGTTCATCTGGCTCCAATTAAGGCCTCGTTAGCAGTAATTGGTTTGGTATTTACTCTCGGCATTACTCAGCCTTTTGGGCTCGTTAGTTACCTGCCAAACGTCTGCAACTTGAAGAAAGCTGCTGCTATCTCTAAAAAGCTCCACTTTCCACAATTTAACTGTCCACCGCTGGAGGATTTTCTTCTTTTTTTTCCCACAATGCATCTGTTGTGAACGTTTTAAAGAGCAACAATAACAATCTGCTTTGTTTGAGGCCTCGAACGCTTCAGATTCAGTTTGTTTTTTTTCCTGGTGAGAAGTAAGACGTGTTGAGAGAGTTTAAAGGAAATGAACGCACAAATAAAAACTACGTACCATGATTTAGTGTAAATTAAAAGTAAAATACAGAAAACAGTAGCATATCTCCCACAGTCCCACTGGACTGCACAGGAAGGTTTTAAATAAAGATGAACTCTCTGATAAAAATCGATGCATGAACCTGATTCAAGATGGTCGCCACAGATAATCGACCTTTGCTGACACAATAACAGCTGTGTGGTAGTAGCTGAGAGTCATCCCCATCACACTCTGACCCCTAACTCATCACATGACACCTTGCGGGAAGATCGTGGCTAAGCGTTAACATCCAGGTTTGACTGAAGTGGCTGTAAGTCCAACGTTTTTCACCAGAAGATAATCTTTGGTGTGAATGGCGGCGGGCGATATGCCTTACTGCAAGGACAACGTGTCTGAATTTATTTACAGCATAATTCTTTGACAATTACAGTAAACGTTACTTATTTTAAAAGCTTAAAAGGTGTCTGATGTTGTTTTGTTTTGAGCTGCAGGACAGAAAAAGGTTTGCCTGAATAAATGTCGGATCGACGTTCGGCAGTTTTGTTTTGTTTTTTTACAGGAAACTAAAGCAGTAATGATGTAACGCAGCCTCGCCCATCGTGGGTAAATGTGATGGTTCAGTACTAAAGTTTCTCTGGCAAAAGAAAATATTTTCCCAGGGTGGAGGAGACACTCGAGCCAGAGAGAGAAAAACGTCCTGATATGTTTTTAAAAAGGCTCCGTTTCAGACAGAAACAACTGAGCGACACGTTTTCCTCCATGAATGAGCTGATATTGTCATGTGTCTGGGTTTTGTTCTGTTTTGATTTAGGGTTTTCTTGTATTTGCTGTTTTTTGTCCTTGTCTTGATATTGTTTTGTCTTCTTTATGCTTTGGTTCTGTGTTGTCATCATTCACCTGTCCTCTGCTCAGTAGTTTTCTGGTTACCTGTCACACCCATCTCCAGCTGTCTTCACTCCTAATCACACACCTGTTCCCACTTCTCCTCATCACCCTCTGATTAAAAACTTGGTCTTCCTCTCCACCTCCCTGCCGATTCATTGTTGTTTGTTAGGTGTTGGTTGTTGTTTTTTGTCCACGGTTCCTCCTTGCCTTGTCTTGCCGTATCATATTGGGATTTTTGTTATAGTTAGTTTTGCTGCCACGACAGCTTTTGTTTTCAGTTTTGTTATTTAAAAATAAACCTTTTTTGTTTATCAATTATGAGTCTGCGGATTGGGTTTGCCATGCTCACACCACTTCTTGACAGATATCTGCTGAAACAGGTGATCCAGGTGAGCTGCGCCTTCAGCTCCACCTCGGAAAACAAGGAAAAAAACACGCTGAAGTCCTCAGAGTGACGAAGAGCTTTTTGACTTCATTACAGGATGTCAAAAAGAACGATGACCTCATCTCACAGCTCCTCCAAGCCCAGATAAAACAGAGTTTTCCCCAAAAAGCACCTGCCTCAGTTTCATCACTTCACCCCAGCGTGTCGATTCCAGGAACCAAACGCTGGAAATAAGTGATGACACATGGCTGTGAAAAACCCGGGCCAAGTTAGGGATTTTTATTAAAAAAAAAATACATTGTTTTTCTCTCACAAGTGGGTGAGTTTTCTCTGGTATGTGAGGAAAAACAAAGGTCTGCTCCACACATGTCTCTGTTTCACAACCTTTTATGTAAAAAAGGAATAACGGAGACGCACGTAGAGAATGTTTCTGAAAGAAAAAGAGATTGTTTAAATCCCACAAAGACACCGATCAGCTGCAACAACAAGCCGACTGACGGTGGTGAAACTCCGAAAACTTAATGATTTAATGATTTTCTCTTAACGACAAGATGAAAACATGTCACATCAGCAGCTTTTCAGCTGCTTAAACAGACACATCTGTCCAACTTTTTGCCATCGTGGTTGAATGTTTGTGTATTTTGGTCTTTCTGCACACCGAGTTTGACCTGATTTGTGGAACATCTGGGCCCATATTAAAACGGTTCCAGCGTTGAACCACGGCTGGTTTCCAGCGTCACGCTCCGAGGACTTCTGGAGAGAAATCATCCCCGTTTAATCTGACAGTAACAGAAGAAAAGATGATACCTGCTGCAGTTCTTCTCCAACAGGAAGTTCATACAAAACAGGTACCACAGAAGAAGAAATGAGGCAGGAGGGGCCTGAATTTAAAGAGTAATATATATAACTAACACTGCTTTTAGGGACTTCTTCCAGTTGGGTATATAAGGAGTTTAATTACAGGACCTGAGACGAGTTTATGATGAGTTTGAGACGAGTTTGAGATGAGTTTGAGATGGGTTTGAGACGAGTTTGAGATGAGTTTGAGACGAGTTTGAGATGAGTTTGAGATGGGTTTGAGACGAGTTTGAGATGGGTTTGTGATGCCCGGGAGGACTCTGAATATTCTGAGAGAAAATCCAGAAATACAGAATTTAAAAAGTAAAACCTGAAAGTTGCTTTAGATGTATTTTGTTTGTTGAATTAATAAACCACCTAATGAAAAATCTGTTTTTACCACCATTCTAGTTTTATAAAAGGTGTTTGAATAATAATATTAATATTAAATCTGTGTGATTGGCTGCAGCAGCTGTGGAAATGCACATTTATGAGAAATGTTCATTTTTGGTTGTTCTGCAGAAAGAACGTCACAATCCCACCTAAACTTTCTTCTGTTTGTTTTTTTATTTCCCTGCTCTGATTCTTGTGCGTTACCGTGAATAAACCAGTTCAGTTTTGGTGTTTTAAAGATGCAATCACAGATTTATTTACAGTCCTGAAGGAGCTGCTATGATTGGTGACTCCTCCTGTTTCTCTGAAGGCTAAACCCACGACTGAATCATCAGAACCTTTTTCTTTTCTAACTGGTTCCTGGAGATTCATGAGCTCAGGAGAGGACACATAGATTTTATCTTGATTTGACTCCTAAATGAAGACGTTTAAAATCCATGTGTCTGTCTTTGTTGGAGCTGCTGAAGGTCATAAAAACTGAAAAGTTGCTGAGAAATAATCCAAACGTTTGTCTGTCTGTCGGTGGGACTACAGGGAGCAGATTACAGAACTTCAACTTAACAATTATCATCCATGACCGACGCTGTGATCAAATCAACATGTCTGCTCTGACCCGATGAAGACCGGTGTGAATTTATTGCTCTCTCCTGGAATCAATTAACGGTTTGATTTAACTTTATGTCCAGATGGTGGCGCTGGAGCGGCACAAGGTGGAATAAGACGCTTAATAAAAATCCTCTGCAGACATTACAAATCACTGCTGACGTGATGTGGTTTCAGCTGGGTGGATGCAAGAATCACAGCTTTTATTTAAGGTCTGGATTCAAAATAAAAAGAAACTGAGAGTGCTTTAAAGTGCTGACGGATCCTCAGGAAGGCTGCTAACCTGCTACAGGTGCGTCATACCTGTAACATGTCTGCATCACGTCTGAAACATGCGTGAGACACGTCTGAGACATGCCTGAGACACGTCTTCAAAATGTCTGCATCCTGCAGAAGATTTCAGGAATTATTCTGTACCGCACAACAGGCTCAACACTTCCTGACATCCAGGCTTTCTGTGCTTTTATTCACCTTTATAAACAGAATGCATCATGGGAGCACAACAATACCAAATTCATTAACCAAAAGACCTTTTTTAGTTTGAAATGAACATCATCTGTGTAAATAAGCTCTCAAATTAACCTTATAATAATTAGTTTAGAAAACGTTATCTCGTGTTTGTGCTTGGTCTTGAAACGGTTCTGATCCAGCCCTGATTTCTATAAGTTTAATCTCTTAAAGTGGTTCTGATCATCAGCTCTTTCAGAGGTTTTTCTTTGGACTGGCTGTTTCTTCTCCTAGTTTCAGTCCTTGTTCCCGAACATTTTCAGAAGAACGTTTTTAACTTTGACCTCTGACTCATTCAGACAGAAAACAACTCCTAACCTCGAAGGGGTGACGCAGAGTTGTGTCGACACGAAACGAACAACCTAACAGATTTACAATCTGTTCCCATTTCTTTGATATTTTCATCAATTCAACTGAAGAGACACAGTTTTACAGAAAAGTTGATCGAGTTTTATTTTACTGAGTTTCTGTTTCTGTTGACAAACTGTCCCGGTCACCCCGTCCCATGATTCCTGACAGACCTCGTCTGTGTGTGAGCCCTTAATGGTTTTCATACCACAGGTTTTAGAGGGAAGCTGACGTCACCGTGACCCAGTCGGTCGCTGTTAGAGGACCATTTCTCTGAGTGTTTTTCAGTTTGAGCTGAAGTGGACCTGCTGGTCGGCGGAGCTGAAAGCTGAGATGCTGAGCATTGATCTGCAGACGTCTGAGTGCTGCAGCGGTGAAAACTGATCCTCCTGATGTCAGCGCCTCCATTAACACTCATCAGCTCATCCACCGGACACAAGGCTGGAAATACCTCATACCGCCGGGATCATCAGCAGAAATCAGTGATTTCACTTCAGCTCTGACTGAAACACAGTGTTTGTGCAGCTACAACTGCCTCTAATACACAAAACCTGTGTGCAGGTTTTTACACCTGCACATCAGGAGGCAGAACAGAGCTGTAGCACTTTAAAGTTCTGGAAACTAAACTGAGAATGGTTTGAAACAGGTTCAAGACGCCTGCGACAACATGACGAGACTGAGAGGACCACAACAAATCTGAGAAGGGTTGAGATGCTTCAAACAACTTGGTGGCCATTTTGAAAGAAAATGACAAACCTACGAGCCTCTGCGACTCATGGGAGGGAATTAGGAACTCCTGCAAACATTTCGAGACATGTTTGGGACTGCCACCAACTAGTCTCCAACAGTCAGACACTGGCTTCAGGTTTGTGATGTTTCATCTGAATGTGGAACGACGTCCTTCAGAACAGATCCGTTTACCCATAATTCAGATGGACGCCAACTGTCCCGACGTCGTCATAGTGAAAAACGTCAATGCGACACAATCTGACAACCAGTAATTTAACAGTTTTATTTCTGCTCCTTCTATTTGTTTGTTTTATTCGTTCCGGTTGGACATAAATCCATCCTGACTCCATAATTACAATCCAGCATGGTGCTGCCTGGCTGAACTTTGAGCTGATTCTCTGCCATCCGTGAGGTAACCGAACATTTGTTGTTGTCTTTGTCTTAAATCCAGAGTCACTCCGGGTTTTATGGTGTTTTAATGCAGGAAAAAAAAAAAAAAAAAACAGCTTCGGGCCTGAATCCAGACGCACCCCCGCGATATCCTGACCTATTTTCAAACGCCACAACAGCAGGACATAAAAGAAGCGAGATGTTGTGCTTTAATCGGACCTGCTGTCGGCTGCAGGACCGAGTGTTTGTTCTGCTCAGAGTCCGGTCCATTACTGCCACTCTGCTAACGGTAATCCATCTCTGACAGACGTTTAGAACAGATTAGCAACCCTAATTTGTCCTGAGGTTTTAACGGCTAAAATTATACGCAACCCTCCTCCTTTCTTCTATCAATCTAAGTGTTTCCGTGGTCGGTTTGATTTCACGTTTACAGACAGACATGTGCTTCCAATTTCTGCTCCGAGCTAATAAAGACCATTTTAGACAGTTTTGATTGGGCGATTTTTCTTCTCTGGACGGCGGGGATGTTTGACAGCTCCAATCGCTGCTCTGGAAGGTTCACGTTTCTCCTTCTGAGGAGCCGAGGCTTTAAACGGACACACATGTGGAGGAGAGGACAAAAGCAGGCGAAGAGTTAACCTGGATTCAATAAGTCAGGCTTTTTAAGGACCAAAACTTAATGTGAAGCTGCAGAGGAGAGCGAAGCTTAACGAGCTTTAACAAACTCCATCGTAACGAGCTTCAGGCCGTAAATCCGACGATTCACATCGAGGAGCTGAACTGGAAACAGAAACCGGCTGAAGAGGATTTGTTTCAGACAGAATTAGAAGACATGTTGCATCAAAACAACTTCCTGGATTTAAGGATTTAAAGGCCTAGCCGTCCTTGAAGGAATGCCTATCACCCACTGCTTTGATGCCCTGTCAGTGCTCTTTCAGCTACTACCACTCCAGACTTCAACTCAGTATCTGTGCAGCTGGCTCAGTTATGGACATGTTTGGTCAGTTTGCTGTGGCGGCCATCTTGAAATGTAGTGACTCCAAAGTTAATTAGTGTAGATGATCAATGATTACTTCCTGAAAGTTTAATTTAAATCCATCCAGTGGTTTATGAGATATTTTGCTAACAGACAAAGACACACATGGACAAAAACATTATCACCTGTTGTCTTTTGGTTTGTGACTTTAGTTCTGTTTTGATGTAGTTTTTCTGTTTTCTATTTAATTCTAGTTCTTTAGTTTCTTGTTTGTTTCTGTAAAAACGTCCGTTACTTATTACACCTGGTTTATCATCACCTGCCATCGTGGGAGGCGGGTGATCATGTGTTAGTAAAACATCTCCTGAGCCGCTGGACAGATTTAATAAAACTGGCAGAAAGTAATCATCAAATCTACATCTCACTGACTTTTAAACCTTATTCAAGATGGCCGCCACAGCTAATCAGTCACATGAAAGAATAAAATGGCTACAACAGATATTGAGCTAAAGTAGCCGAGAATCATCCATAAGAGAAAGTCTGAGTGCTAACAGGTCAAGGGTCAGGATTTGGGATTTAGGATCCAACATTTCCTGAAAATTTGATCAGAATCTGTTTATTAGTTTTTAAATCAACCAACCAACCAACCAACCAACCAACCAACCAACCAACCAACCAACCAACCGACCAACCGACCGACCAACAGCTCACCACCACTTGTTTTTGCTTGTGACAACCCCAGCATTTCCTTCAAGGACTGCTAGTTTCAATAATGGCTCCATTTTCATGTTAGAAACAAAAACAGACCTGAATGAAGCCCTGTGGCTGACCCCCTGCAGCATGTTGACACTTTAAAACAGGAAAATGTCTAAAAAACTGTGGAACGCTCCTTTAAACGTTTAGCTCTGCAGGAAACTGCGGATCAAGCAGACATCAGCAGCCATGTTTCCCTCCATGTGAAGCCTGTGTTTAGGTGTGAGACTCATCCCTCCATCCCTCAATGGGACCTTCAAAGGGAAACTCCCAGAACCAGCTCCAGAACCAGCTCCAGAACCTCAGAGTTCTGCTCAGAGCTGCAGAGGGAATGTGACTTTCTGATCACAAAATCCCATTCAAGATGGCCATTACAGCTAATCAAGCATAGTAGACACAGAAATGGCTGAATCTCTTCACAGATACTGAGATAAAAGTTGGCGTGGTAGTAGCTGAGAGTCACACACAACACATCCCAGTCCAAACATGACTGTGCACGATGGTAACCACACACCTGTGTCTGTCACTCCCTGACAGCACTCCTAATAGGACAGGCAGACAGAGCACAGAGCAGGAAGTAAGCCTCAAAGGGACCTGGGCTCGTCTCCATCGGACCTTTTTTTCCTTTTTAATGAACCAGTTTCTCGATAAATTTATCAAACTTGATTCATCAAATAAAGAT
This sequence comes from Kryptolebias marmoratus, assembly GCF_001649575.2. Lineage (NCBI taxonomy): Eukaryota > Metazoa > Chordata > Actinopteri > Cyprinodontiformes > Rivulidae > Kryptolebias > Kryptolebias marmoratus. Next base: position 4,413,258 of record NC_051447.1, on the reverse strand, counting down.
GATGGAGATGCAGTGATCCAAGTCCACTAGGTCCGACCCTCACTGGTTTTATGATTAACGGACCCATAAATCTGGGATCTGTGTGGAAGATCTCAAACAAAACGCTGCAGCAGAATAAAACAGGCTGTAATTGATGCAGCGTCGTTTAAAGAGTGCGACTGACAGAGTTTGATGTTTTCCTGCAGGAGTTTCAGGTTTCACATCAATTCATCTTCTTCTGCGATGCAACCCAAACTCTCCAGATTCATTGAATATTATTGGAACCAGCCCTCTGTCCTTCAGCAGACAAACTGCATCTCCACGGTTCTATCAGACCCATAATGCACCTGGCAGAACTCCCAGAACCCATTACCCGTTCCGTGCAAAGAAAGCAGAACCAGGCTTCTCGTGTTCGATGGATCTTTTTCTGCTGAATTCGTCCAGCTTCTAATTATTCATTCAACTCATCCGAATTTTATTTCCTCTGATTAAAAGTCTGCATGCACCAGCAGAAGAAAGAAAAGCAACATCACCATCATCACTGAACGTCCCGGTAGAACCGAGACTAACTACTGAGCTTCAATCCAGTTTTTCTGAACCCGATCTATAAATCTGGTCCAAGGAGCAGAACCAGCACGAGCCGTCAGTTTGAATTCACCGTCACCCAGTGGGACTGTTGGTGCTAATAAAGACTGCCTGTCAGCAAAATATCTCATGAACCACTGAACAGATTTAAATGAATCTAATCAGAAAATCATCGTTGAAGTTCGTCTACAACTGATGAACTTTAGGACAAAACCTGATTCAAGAAGGCTGTCGCAGCTAAGCAACAAAAACAGTTACAGCTCCATGAATGAACAAATACTGAGTTAAAACTTAAAACATGGAAGCAGCTGAGAGTCATACATGACACTTACTCTGAGTGCTAACTGCTTGAACAGGAGCTCACATTATTCCACACAAATCCACCCCAACGCTGTCATTTCTCATCATTAGATGAGTTTAGCCTGAAGTTCTGAAGCGGCAGGTGACATGCATTCCCTCAAGGAGGCCTTTAATTTAAAATGTTACTATGAGGACCTAAATGTTGTTTCGGATTTATTATTTGGATCTGGGAACAGTTGGAGCTTCTTTAAGCCTGAAGTCATGAACTGCACTGGAGCCGGTGATCAGTTCAGCCTCTGTTACCGTGGAGACAAAGAAAACGCCACAAAACTCTGACTTTCAGCTCAACTTAGCCAGCTTTTGCTTCAAAGGACCCCTAAGCCTTTACAAGAACTGCAGGCCGGCGCTCTCCGTGTTTCTTTCTCATCCTTTAAATCTGCGCCTCAGATGGAGGCTTGGTTTTGGATCATGACAGAGTTGTTCGGGAAGCAGAACCCAGAGTGTCGGAGAGATTTTCTGCAGAGGAAACGTTTTGACTCATGCTTTGTTCCAGCTGCCACATCATCGGCCCAAACACACCTAAGTAGTAATTAGCAGCAACAAGCCTGAACACCTCCGACTCGCAGCGGAAAGCAAACATCAGCACAGACTCTTCAACATTAAAAACCCCCTGAAAACCGGTTCCACTCCGCAGACCTTCATCACAAAGAGCTTTAATCAAAGCTGAACTTCTTACCTGCTCGAACTCTCTGAAGCTGTGCATCTGTACCGCCGGGCTTCTGTTTGTTTCATCTCGCGAGGAATCTGCACCGACAGACAAACAGCAAGGACAACAAGTTAAATGAGCAGAAAAGTTGAATTTCTTTTGTTGTTTTATCAAGCTGCAGCTCAGTGGCTGATTAAAGATTATTAAACAGCTGATCAGTAACATAAAAATTATGTTCAGATCAGAATCTTTGTCCTGAAACTCAGATATCACTAACAACCATCAGCTCAATAAGCTGACAAAAAGGCCAAAGTTCTGGTGGAGAAACTGGAGAAGAAGAGGCAGACGTTACAGTGTGAGAAAGACTTTTAAAAATTAAACAAAACAAAATGAGGCAAAACTTTAGCTCAAAACTAAAATGACTAAAACAGCTAAATGTAACCAAACAGCAGCTAAAAGCTAAATTTAGCACAAGATAATAAAAACAGAACAGCTGAAGCAGTTTCAATGGAACTGAAGAGATCTGTTTATATGAGGAAAATACTTTTAGTTTAAAAGTTAGAAATACTTAAACTCATACCACAACATTCCTGATTGAGCCAAACGTTTAGATATATGAACAGAAGAAACTAAACAGGAAAACATGCTGACTCAGCTTTCACACGCTGGTTATTCATCTGCGTCGTTATTAAGTCATTTAATCATCAGAGCCAAACAGATCAAATGAGTTTATAATTATGTTAAACAAACTGGAGAACAGAAAACACATTTTCAAATTTGTGATGAGACTAAATAAGGGACCTCAGACTTCCCTCTAATTCAAGTTTAAATATATATATTTTTAGGTTGTAGATTCCTCTGAAACTGGACTTGGAGCAGAATGGTGACACACACCTCCCAGGAGGGGGCGTGGCTTTTACATCAGAGGTATTTACGGTTTCAACACCAACGAGTCACCCAAACAGCTAATTAGTCAATAAGCGTCAGAGGGCGGGAAAACTGCAATCAGCTGTTTGTGCAACACGAGCAGACAGAGCACAAACAGCTACGGTGTGTTTTTATTTGTTTTTACTAACAGCAGAGAAGATAACTACCTAAAGCTCTCCACGCCAAAGCAAAGCAGGAACCCTAAAACGCAAAAGACTGAGTTCAGCTGAAAGTCAGTTTCACAGAAACTCTGAGAGCTAACACATCACCTGAGATCTTTGGTGGGTGATATGCATTCCTTCAAGAAACGTTGTTTTCATTTCAGCTTGTTTGAAGGAGGAACTTACCCATCGTAGGTCCGAAGCTCTTCGGCCCGGCTCGGTTCTCTGCACCACAGTGCCTGAAAAATACAAACAGCTGTCAATCCAAAATGTCTGATCCCTGCAGTAAACCAGTCCCCTCAGGTTCATGGTCCATTCCTCTACCTGGAGGGAGAAAAGTCCCCGCAGCGCAGAGGACAAACTAAAAGACGGGACGTCCTCGGGGACACATCAGACAGGAGCTCACATGCTACTGCTGGTGGACACTGAGTCAGCGCATGCTTCGAGTCACACAGACATCACTCACAGATGAACTCAGTAAACAGGGACACGAGGGAAGACCGGAGCTCCGAGGAGCTGTATGACCCGGTTTGATTCCAGAATCACGGTTCCTCCTGAACAAACAGTCAAAGCCCGTCAGTGTTTCAGGTTCTAACATGATTCTTCTTGTCCCTTAAGTCTTTGTTCGTTAAGCAAATTAAAGTTCCAGGAGACAAAAAGTTTTCCATCAGATCAAGAATTAATCAGGAACCAAAGAGTCCAGTTAAATCATTAAAAACATGACATCATATAGAAATCTAAGCTGTGTCTGAAGCACAAAAGCACATTTAGTTACTCAAAATCCTCTCTTCATAAACAGGAATATGAAGGTTTTATTTGTAAATTACATTTGCTAAATGAAATAATAAACACACCTATAAATCAGAGAAGCTAAAAAACTAAAACAAACCTCTCACTTCTGACCTGACAGTTCTTTAAATAAAATCTGTCCAGTAAATCTGAACAGCATCACCCTGAAGGACGCAGCTGCAAAGCATTGTGGGACAGAACGACCAGCTCCTGTGTTTCAGATGCCGGAGAGGAAGAGAAATGAGGACTGAAGCTCTTTTTCTCAGCAGTTTATAAAACCTGAGCAGCTCTGAAAAGCTTAAAAGCTTCTGTGGGAAAGACGGATTGATCCGAGCGTCTCTCCCAGCTTCACACGTCCCAGTTTAAACCAGTGACCTCCATACTGGGCGGAACATCTGGGACAGCTGGAGGGGACAACATTAAAGGACAAACCCTGTGTTGGGAAAGACATCAATAAAAAGGGACAAAGAGAGGACAGGAGTATAAATACTGATGAGACACGAGTGGAAACATCGATCAGTCGACACCAAGAGCCACCACAGGAAATGAGATCACCAAAATAAAACAGGAAGTCAACCGTTTATTAACACGGAGGATGAAACAAATCAGCTAACAACAGAAAACCAAATAAAACAAAAACTTAGGATCAATGGAGGCGGCCATGATGGATAAACAAAAGAAAGAAAAGCATGCTGGGTAATACAGAAGCCAGAGACCTAAAATGATAAAGAAAGAAGCAGGACACTAACAGAACTGTAACTAAAAGCTAACAAGAGATTATTCCTAAGAACAAAGTTCTGAAGGAACTGAGGAGAACTCTGTGGGGGGAACATTTCTAAATTAAGTTAATTTTCTTTGAAAAGTATAGAAGTTACAAAAACCAAAAACCACAGCAGCCGTTTGCTGAATGAGCTGAAGGACTAGACTCCAAAAACACATCCAGAAAGCTAAAAACAGGAAGGTAACACAACAAGATTGAAACTAAAAGCTGAAGTATATTTGCTAATAAAGCTGACCGATTCCCCCAGTGTCCTGACCGACGGGCCTGAAAGGGTTAAAAAGTCAACAGTGAGCAGAGAAATTTCAGCTGTTTGCTCTGAAACCACTGAGCCAATAGTTTCTGACCACCTAGTTATGTAACGGAGGCACAAAGGTTTTTTGTTGGTCAAAAAGACCTTTACTTTGTCTCTGTTCAGAGCAAAGAAAAGCCTTTTAGTCCACGTTATATTTATGGATCCATACAGCCAAAACAAAAGAACCACAGTTACCAACGGCGCACACTGACTCATGACACAGACGATCAGTTGGACAGATTCTTACCTTCCCCTGTAAAGAAATCCACTCATCCTCCAGCTGACTGAGCTGCCCCCCCCCCCCCCCCCCCC
>NC_051447.1:4398545-4408303 GCF_001649575.2 Kryptolebias marmoratus | reverse complement strand
CCGGCTACGAGCCGAGGGGCTGAGGAGCCGGACAGCGGTTTGACGTGGCAGACGGAGCAGACGGAGCAGACGGAGCAGACGGAGCAGGCAGAGCAGGCGAGGTAAACAGCAGCTGGGAGCAAAGGTACAGAGGGAGCTCGGCTCAGCATGAAAGGCTGATGTGTTTCAGCACGCTCCCACACACAAACCACACCAATGGCTTTCCTCTGCTGCCGTCAGCTCACTGTGCTCGTTTTAAAGGCAGGGTGGAGCCCCCACACCTGCCCCCACCCCCCGGCAGGTGTGTGAGTGGCATGTCTGAACAGGTAAAACCAGGAACACAAAACACTCTGTGATTTTTCCTGCAGGAAACACACACAGATGACAAATATAAAGTTCTCATATATGGTTCTGTTGGCTGTTATCGGTGTTCTGAGCAGAAGTTCTGATTGAACCCAAACCCACGGGCAGAAACACCGAGGCGGGCGGATGGAGCTCAGGACCAGAAGACAAACAGTCCGGATCAACGTTCATGGAAATAATTCCTCCTCTGGTGCTTCTCCAAACAGGAAGGTGTGGTCTGCTGCAGCATGAATTCACCTGAGAAACGGGGCTGAAAAGATTCACAGAAAACAAAACAAAAAATCTTTAAAGCAAAGTCTTTGATTCTTTGTCTGAAGCACATGAGTCACTGCGCTTCACAAGAACCATGAATAAAACTGAGAGACAAGAAGGAACTGGTCTGAGCGATCGCCTCGCTTTTAGTTTGGGTTTCTACGATGCACTGAGAGAAAAAAACGTCACATCACCTCTACCTGATACTCCACTACACGTAGCTCTATGTCCAGCAGCACTGGGTGGATTTCAGGTCTGCAGAGGCAAAAAACTGCAAGAAGTCACAATATATCCCGGTGTTATCTGAGAGTAATCTGCTGCCATGAAGCACACATGAGCACCTTACAGGAAATCAGTCTGCACACAAGAAAACAAAACTTTTATTTTGAAGCCGAGTGGGTCTTTCAGAGTCTCCACTGGCAGCTAAAGAAGAGCGTCCCATCAGGCTGCAGAGAGGACATATTAACCTGCTGCTTTAAAACATATTAAAACATCTGATGGAAACACTGGGAGCTACATCCAACTAAACGGTGGATGATATCAGCTGCAACACAATGAGCAGAAGAAAACGATGCAAGGAAGATAAAAGAATAAGACAACCTGCAGCAGAGGGACGTTTAATAAAAGACATTCCAGATTCAGGACTCTGTGTTCAGAGCCCGCCGGTAAAATGTCAGGAATGTCCTTTCTGTCTGTCGATGAGGGCACCGATATCCTCACATACCTGCTGCCTGCCTCACAGTCCTCACAATCTGCAGATCTGAGGACAGCTGAAGACAGCTGAGACAGCTGGGAGGAAGACAGCTGAAAGGAAGACAGCTGAAGACAGCTGGGAGGAAGACAGCTAAGACGAAGACAGCTGAAGACAGCTGGGAGGAAGACAGCTGAGACAGCTGAGAGAAAGACAGCTGAGAGAAAGACAGCTGAAAGGAAGACAGCTGAGACGAAGACAGCTGAAGACAGCTGGGAGGAAGACAGCTGAAGACAGTTGAGACAAAGACAGCTGAGAGGAAGACAGCTGAGAGGAAAACAGCTGAGACAGCTGAGAGAAAGACAGCTGAGACGAAGACAGCTGAAGACAGTTGAGACAAAGACAGCTGAGAGGAAGACAGATGAGACAGCTGGGAGGAAGACAAAGACGAAGACAGCTAAGATGTAGACAGCTGAAGACAGCTGGGAGGAAGACAGCTGAGAGGAAGACAGAGACGAAGACAGCGGTGGAAACAACAAACTGTCCCGGTTGGATCTGTCAGATGGACAGGCTGTGAGGGTTAGAGAGAAATCTCTAAACAGAAAAAATAAACTTTTTGTTAATTTTCTTGTTTGTTTGCTTTTATTTTGGTTCTTTTTCTTGTTGAAGACTTTAAAACCAACCAGGGGAACTTCTGATGGTTGGTTTGTCACCAGGGAGGCCTCAAGCTTCCCTCTGCATCTGAACAGAACCTGACGGGTTCTGTTGGACCACGTGCTCTTCATGACTGAGCTGCAGGTGTTTGCACTCAATCTGACTGCAGTCGGCTGCATTTATTATTAATAACCCCCCCCCATGGCTCACATTACCAAACAGCCCTTCTGCTAATAATCCATAACTCCCCCAGGAGAATTTCAGCTCTGCCTTCAGTTTCAGAGTCCTGGAGTTAATCTTAAAGCTGAAAGCTGTTTTCTTTTAGTTATACAGAAGAAAAATCTGATCAAATCTGTCTGAACTTTCCAAACGGTAAATACTTTAAACCGGTTCTGTTCCTGTTCCACACAAGAGCAGCTCTCAGAGGAGTCAGAGCATCCAGGCTGGCTGGTGCTGAGCAAAGGTCAAAGGTCAACAGAATCAGAGCTGATCCTAGAGCTGCTGCTTCAACTTGAACCTGTCCATCTGGGTTCTTAGAAAAACCCTTCAAACTGAGACCAAGAGGTTCCACCAAATGAGCCGAGTCCTTTTTCTGTTTGGATCTGATTATCTGACAGGAACCTGCAGTCAGGAGATCATAAATCACCTTAAATGAGTCAAAATTACTGCAAAAATACACAACCACGCACTAAAGTTTAATAAAGAAGCCAAAACTGAGTTAATACAGCTGAAAGTAGCTTAATGCTAACAGTAACAAAATGCTAGCCAAGGTAGCTAAGAAAGCTAAAAGGAGAAAAAGGTAAAAGTGCTGAAGGGCTAGCTGAAGCAACCACAGGCAGCTAAAGCTAACAGTGGCTAAGAAGCCAAATCCAGAACCAGCAGCTGAAACAGAACTTCAGGAGAACAAAGTTTCTGAAACAGATTTTAATTTAAATAAAGTTAAAAAGCAGAAAAGTTCCAGCAGCCATCTGCTGAGTCAGCTGAAATATCAGCAGGAAGCCTGCAGCATGGAGCCAGAACCGAACCGAACCCGACCGGGACAGAACCGGACCAGGACAGAACCATCAGACTGCTTATCACCACAGGCCGACAGAACAAACTGGACCCGGTTTATTTACGAACTGTTCCTTTTAAATACGCCTCTGGTGACGTCACGACGCAACGCAAACAGCACGAGCTGTATCCGATGGAGCCCAATTACCTCAGTTCTGCCGGCCCGGGTCCAGGTCCAGGTCCAGGTCCGGGTCCAGGTCCAGGTCCGGGTCCAGGTCCAGGTCCAGGTCCAGGTCCAGGTCCAGGTCCGGGTCCAGGTCCAGGTCCAGGTCCATCCCCTGCTGGGTGTACAGACAGAGATGCTGCTGCTCGGAACCAGCGCCGGTGTTCGCTGCTCTGATTGGTCGGCTGCAGACAGAGAGCTCCCTCCTCCTCCTCCTACTGATCCTCCTCCTACTCTTCCTCTCAGCCGCCCTTCCATCCAAACATCAAAGGAAAAAAAGGCTCGTGACGCTTCCGTTTTGGCGTTAAACCACGTGACAATCCCAGAAATAAAACATGCAAAAAAAAAGATGATGCGAAACCAGCTCCTTAAAGGGAGAGTCCGCTCATTATAAAGCGGGGTATGTGGAGAGGTCAGTATCTTACCTGTTGTAGATATTTTGTTAGTGAACCAGAGGATGAAACTCACTGGATGAGATTAGTCAACTCGATTCAAGATGGCCGCCACAGCTATTCAAGACTACAAACCCAAAGATGCCTATAAATCAGTGAGTTTTACAGATGCTGGACTAAAACATGGAGTGGTAGTAGCTGAGAGTCATCCCAACACTTACTCTAAGTGCTAACTGACTGAAACAAACCGTATGTCTTTTTGTAAAATATCTCTTGAGCCACCGGATGGATTTTACTGGAACTTTCAGGAAGTAATCCCAAGACAAGGTCCTCAGGTCCTCTGGTCCTCTGGTCCTCTGGGCATCCGGTCCTCTGGTCCTCGAGTCCTCGGGTCCTCTGGTCCTCAGGTCCTCAGGCAGGTACTCAGGCAGGTACTCAGGCAGGTCCTCTGGTCCTCTGGTCCTCTGGTCCTCTGGTCCTCAGGTCCTCAGGTCCTCAGGTCCTCAGGTCCTCTGGGCATCCGGTCTTCTGGTCCTCGAGTCCTCGGATGCTCGGGGACTCGGGTCCTCGGGTCCTCAGGTCCTCAGGCAGGTCCTCTGGTCCTCTGGTCCTCGGGTCCTCGGGTCCTTTGATCCTCAGGTCCTCAGGTCCTCAGGTCCTCAGGTCCTCTGAGCATCCGGTCTTCTGGTCCTCGAGTCCTCGGGTGCTCAGGTACTCGGGTCCTCGGGTCCTCTGGTCCTCGGGTGCTCGGGTCCTCGGGTCCTCGGGTCCTCCGGTCTTCAGGCAGGTCCTCTGGTCCTCGGGTCCTCAGGTCTTCTGGTCCTCAGGTCCTCTGGTCCGGGAGTCCTCAGGTCCTCAGGTGGGCTTCAGGTCTCAGCAGGACTTCATGAAGCCCTCTCAGAGTGACGACGAGTCCAAAGAAAAGCAGAATTCCTCAGAATCAGATCTGCAGAACCGAGACAGGACTTGGACTGGGTTTAATGAAAAGTCGCTCATCACGCTGTGTTGCTGCGGTTCTGCTTTGAATCAGACAGAACTTCGTGGAAACATGAAGTCACAGCGGGTCAGGACAGAGCAGGAGCTGACAGACGGATGTTCTGTTCCTGTGCAGCACAGCTAGAACCAAACCCAGACCCAGGAAAGAATCTGGAGAACAATCAGGGTTTCTACTCCAAACTGACATTTTTACATTTTCTGTTGAACTGGGAGGAGTTTCAGATTAAAGTCATTAAAGATCAGAGGCTTGTTTTTGGTCGTCATTAATCAAACCAAAAGTCTCCTACGTTCTGCAGAATCCTTCATGAACGCTGTTCTCCAGCTCAGCCCAGTCAGAGACCAGCTGTAGAATAAATCCTGTCAATGATGAGTTTATTTGCAAAGTAAACACAAAGTGTCTCTTTTGTGTCTCAGTTTATTCTATTTCAATGTCTCCAATCAGTCACAGTTTGGTTTCAAGCCTCTCAAAGATTCTTTTTTTAAAAAACAATATGCTTTTAGGTTGTGTCCAACAGACCACTGTGAGCCGCAGGAGGTCCTGATATGATTTAAATCAGCAGAACTAATGAAGTAAATGTTTCTGTGAGGTAAACGACAGATTAAATCTGTCCACTCTCATTTGTGACACAATAATCTTCCCCAGCTTGTTGTGCAAGGCCTTCCTCCTGAGCTCGGGTCCAGGAGTGAAGGAAGAGATTTACTGGAAGTGAGAAAACAAAGCTTTGCTTCTCCGCGGCGTTGCAGCAGCTGTTTCCCTCCAACTAATCAGGTATTAGTTTAACAGCTTTTGTTAAATAAGAACAATACAAACATTTCCTCTCGGCGTGGAGCCCATCAGCCTCCTGCCACTTCCACTAAATGGATAATTGAGAAAAAAATAAACTGTGGGGTCCATTCAGTGCAGGCCAACTGGATCTGTGTGTGTGTGTGTGTGTGTGAATTAGAGGGGACTGAGCGCGCTCAGCCACCAGCGGGGGAAAATTGAAGACAGATTTTCCACAGCAGGCGAAGCTCCAAATTGCTCGTTTTGGACGTAGAATTTGCTCTGGCACGAGATGTGACACTGATATTCATTTTACGCACACGCACACACACACCCACACCCTCACACACACACACCAGCCGAACCGAAACTATTAGAGAAAACTCAAACTGCCTTCAAAGGAGAAAAAAGAAACTTTCTTCCTCGCCTCGAGTTTAAACTCTGACTGGAACTGAATCCTTTTTACTGAAACACACATTTCCAGCCTTTATTCAGACGTGTACACGCACATGCACGGCCCGCTGATGCGATCTGGGCCCTTGGTGTTGCGTTTCTCTGAATAATCAGCTCCAACCGCGGGCCCCCATCAGAGAAACCGACTGACTGAGCAGATTTAGTCCTGTTTCGCTCATTCATCCCTTCATCACTTCATCACAGCTCCTCAGAACAACAAGATCAGCTGAGAAAGGACTGAACGTATCCTCCATCTGTACAGGATTTCTTTGTGCTCCTGTTAAAGAGTTCTTTCTGCAAACTCTGGATTTAAACAGGTTAAAAAACATAAGTCTGATTGACTGATTGATTAATTGATTGGTTGATTGATCATCATGAGAACAAAGTACCCAGATTTCTGTGAAACCATCAAAGTAAAAGCCTGTATAAAAACATGTAAAACATGTAAAAGCAGCAGCTTTAACATGATTAAAATCTATAAAAAGGGAACAGAAAAAGGCTGCTCCACTTTTAGTTTTAATGATTTTCTGATCTTTATGAAGTTTTTAAGCCTTTTACAGTGAATATGTGCAGCTGTAATGTCTGGCAGCGTTCACCAGAGGGCGTCAGACTTCTGACAATGTGATGAAGATCCAGTTTGAGGAACCAGCAGAACCCAAACACTTGGTTCTGAACCTGAGTCCCACAGCGATCAGCAGCTGGCAGGTCTGATAACAGCCTCTCAGCAGGCTCTGCTTGTTATCTCCCTGCCTGATAATCCTGTTTTTAAAAGGTTTACTGCTTTCTTTCTGTCATTAAAGACATTTAAAAGCAGGCAAAGAGGAGTTTAAATCCCCACCAGGCAGTTCAGTCGACTCATCTGAACCCCCTGCAGATCAGGAAATGTCTGAACTCCTGAGATGTCCCACATATTTCCCAGGTCGTATATGATTCAGCTCCAAGAGGCCGAACTTCCTGTAAAACATCAACAGAACGGTTTATTCGCCTCGAGGGAGTCCAATGATTATAAACTGAGCTCACATCCCGTCAGTCGTTAGAAAAGTTCTTCTGGTTGCTTCAAACTGAGAGCTCTAAAAACAACGAAACACGTTAAACTGTTCAGTCAAACCACGAGAATTTACAGCTCATCTCTGCAAAAACTACATGCAGTTCAGTCCATTAAAACCTTGCTTCAACTACAGTCCTTAAAGGAATGCTTGTCGTCCGCCACCTTTCACACCAGTTTTAAATAGAGATCCCAGCAGAAACACACAGACAAACAGCTTGATTAAAATATCAGCTAAAAGCAGCAAAAAGGTTTGCTGAAAGTAGCAGAGCTGAAGCAGATTACAGAGAGAGTTTCTGATGAAACTGAAGAGGTCTTTGTGTCTCTGAGAGGGATTTTATTTTAAATTAAAGTCTCCTGAATGAGCTGTATGTTTTCATAGAGTAAATCTGCTGAAATAAAAACAGGGAACCTGAATGCTGAGTCAGCGTTCATGTTAGATAAAGAAGCTGTTTTCTGAGTTCCTGAAGGAAGAGAGCAAACTTCAGTCTGAAGGTAGTTTCTGCAGCGTTGGATCTGTGTTTGTGAGAAGTGAAGAATAACAGTCAGCTCCAACCACACGCTGCTAACAGCTGTGCAGCGTTTCTCTGGCAGGTCCAAAGCTGCTCATTAATGAGGTATTTGCGATCATGTGGCACCGACGGCGGGACGGAGAGATGTGTGCAGGCCCGGAGGAAGAAAGGTTTTAAAGAACCGTTCCCGCTCTCATGCACAGACTCCCCGCCCCGCCCTCGCTCTTACTGTCTCCTCTGTAATGAGCTCCAGATGTGCTGCTGAGGACGGAGAGGGGGACGAGGAGAGACGCTGTCCGAGGGGACGCTGTCAGCCCTGATGGAGTGGCTGGCCGGGGCCCCGGGGGGGCCACACAAGGGGGTGGGTCAAAAAGATCTCCACATCTGGAATCACTTCAGGTCAGCCCGGGCCCTGGCCCTGAAAGGTGAGACCCGGAGCCTGGCAGGGGGGAGGCGGGGGCGTGGAGGCGCTCTGACACTGGACATACCACAGCCAGGGGTCAAAGGTCACAACAAACAGAAAGATTTCCCTTTTTTTAATTCAGGAAAAACCTCCTGGTGCTGACCTCAACCACAAAAGTTACAACAAAAGAAACTGATTTAAACAAAACATCTTTTAAGACAGAAAAACCAGAAACATGCTGCTGCAAATGGAACTGCTTTCAAAAAGGTCAAATAAACTGTCAAAAACATGACTTTAAATGCATCCTTCATCTCCAACACAAAACTGCAGAGAAAAATACTAAAAGTCTCAAATAAAACATCTAACAGCAGCTTTAAAAAGGTGAAACAACAGAAATATTCCTTTTTTTAAAGTCAGGAAAACAATCTGGTCCTTCTATCTAGATGAGTCTGTTTGTAAAAGGCAGCAATAAATCTGCTCAAATAAAACCGCCCAAACTGCTTTCAAAGAGCTGAAAAACCTCAGAAATATGACTTTTTAAACGCACAATTTAAACCAAGAAAAAAAACTAATGAGCCTCCTGTTTCTGACCACAAACCCAGAAAGCTGCATTTTACCTAAAGATGATCCTAAAATTCAGCTGCTTTAAAACTGCAGAAACTCTGTTTTTATAAGGCAGGAAAAAACATTCCTGAAAACTGTAATGTTTTGAGTTGTAAACAGATCAAACCGCTTTAAAGCAGCTGAGGAGGAAACAGAAACAGATTGTTTTAAATTTGCTGACTGATGAACCTGTTTCTTTCATCTCAAACCCAAAACTTGAAATAATAAAAAAGCCAAGAACCCTCTGCGCTTAGGAGGCGAATCTGCACAAAAACAACAGATTTAACTTCCTTCAAAGAGCCAAAAAACAAACAGAAAACATCCCTTTTAATGCGTAATTAAAGTCAGAAAGACTGGACTAATGAGCTTTCTCTCAGAAGAACTAGACTTTAATTCCTGCGATCATAAAACAGATGAGACAAACGGCACAGATTCTGCTCAGTTTAAGGCTTTCAGTGAAACAAAAAGCTCTGAAAGCAGCGTTTGGGTTTAGATTTTTACTCGGTTTTAATTAAACCACCTGATCAGCTGCAGGATTTGGGCCTCTCGAAGCCCGGTGGGCCTTGTTTGTCGTCGCTGACGGTTCTGAGGAACCGCGGAGGAGAAACACCTTTTATCACAAACCCGAAGGGTTAAATGAGGCCCGGGGGGGTCGTCTGTGTGAAAGAGAGGATTTCCCTGCTTGTAAATCTTCTGTTTTTAAGATGAAAGCTTCAGGTTTTAGTAATCAGGGGAAAAAACAGAAAAAAAGTGAGTTTGAGGTTTGTGTGAAGGAGAATCTGTTCTCTGGTTGTAAATCTCTCTTTATGGGCCGTGCACGAGCTGCAGGATCAGTTTGCTTTCCAAATGGTCCCAACTATAAACTTTAACTTTTTTTTTTTAGGCATGATTTAAGCTGAAATCACATTCTTGCTGCAGGGTAAAAAAAAGCTTCAGGCAGGGATTCTTTCAGGACAAAACTGAAGGTTTTCTTTAAAAAAAATATTGGAAAAGAATCTGGTTTTTAGCGTTTTGTTGCTTGAAACACATTTTTATTCAAATATAAGAGTCTGATACAAATAATCAACATTATAGGAAATGATTTAATGGTTTTGGAATCAGAAATACATTAACTTCTCCTCTATACTGGACTATATAAGATGGAAACCAAAGCGTCTGTTCCTCAGTGGTATAACATGAAGAAAAACAAGAAGGGAGTAAATGTCAGGGAGTCTCTGCTGGGCTGGTTTCTGGTGGAGTTCATCCAACTTTTGGTCTGTTGGTGCAGAACTTCATCCACACCGTTAACAGAAAATAAAGAAGGGGGGGCGTCTCAGTCAGAGTCTCCGTCCCTGATTGGACGATCGCTTCAGTCACAAAAATAAAAACTACAGATATTCAGCAACAGCATCCAGTCTGGATGTCTCAGTCTGAGTTCAGAGATGATCAGGAGGAAA
>NC_051447.1:4311180-4398417 GCF_001649575.2 Kryptolebias marmoratus | reverse complement strand
AGCCCACCCCCACCCCCGCCCAATCTGGATCAACCCCCCCCACATCCCGCCTCCCCTCAGTTGACCGTGGGCACCTGGTTCAAGCTGTACTCCTTGGCTTTGAGCCGCAGGTTGGCGATGCTGTTGGCCATGTTCATTCCCTGGGACGTGTTGGTGTTGGAGCAGGTGGGGGGGTAGGTGGCCATGGCGCTGAGAAACAAGAGGGGAAGAAAGGTTAGCAAGCTAACAAAACCAACTTTCTGTGTTACATCTTGGGCTGAAAGTAAATTCAGATCAAATGACATGACTCAAATTAAATCCAGTTCTTATTCAGAAACAACGCTCATATTTGTGCTTTTAGAAACAAACTTAAACAGCCACCTCTCTTTAAAAAGATCTGAACTACCCCTTTAAGGCCGAACTTTGAGTCTGTTCATCTGAAAGGCAGAGAGCCCAACAACAACAGAACCGCTGACAGGTCACAGGGAGGGGTCAAAGGTCAGGAGCAGCGTGCCTCAAACACTGAAGGTAAAGTGTGTGAGGAGCAGAACCCGGTTCTGTCTGAGCAGAAGAACTCCACCAGGAGAACCAGGAGATTCTGGTGTTAAAGCTGCAGGTCAACGATAAGATGAGGACTTTCAGAGACCGCCGACATGTCCTGAGAAGTCCCTGAAACGTCCCTGAGATGTCCCTGAGCTCCTCCACCATCTGCACCGGCTCACCAGCCGTTTGAGCATCACGTCTGAGTTCTGCAGCTCTGGGTCGGCCCGACAGACCGAGTCTGAGCGCAGGTCTGACAGGTCCCACCAGAGGACAACCGTAAATCATGAGCCGTGTAACCAGAGTCACAGAAATGTTGCTGAGTGGAGCTCCGGGTTCTTTATCTGATGTGGTGTAACAGAGGGGGAGTCACGGGGTCGACGGTGGATTTAATACGGTTTGTTTTCACGTTATCACCTGGTCAGGAGGGCTCTGGCTCCGCCCCCATCGTCCTGACAGACAGGATGATTAAATAATAAAAGTCAGAAAAACAGAAAACTGGACTTTTACAAACCCACAAGATTTTAATTGTTCCTCTAAAGATTTGTTATAAAATAAAATGTTTAGTTTAGGAGAAAAAAGGAAAACTCTACAATGTTCAGGACCAAAAATTTTATTAAAAAAACCCTGAATTTTAATTTTTAGCTGCAATAATTTTAGAGTAAATTCAAAAAACATTCTGCATCTTTTTAGCCAGAAAACCGACTCTGATTTGTCCTAAAATACAAACTGATTTCCTGGTTCTGAGCTGCCCCGGCTGTAAATCAGGGATTTATTTTTAGAGAAAAGTCAACATAGAGCTCATGTTAGGGACTATTTTTAACACTTTGGCAAATGGCAACAAGAGGACGTATAGTTTCTCTCTGTTGGGATCTGTTGACGTGAAGGAAAACGGAGGGATTGTTCCGGTTCTGGCCCAGTGTTTGAAGCTCGGACCTGACCTCAGGAGGATCAAAGCAGATAAGAATTCAGGTATGAAGGAGCAGGAAATGAAACCGAACCAAACAAGATAGGGGAGTTAACGTAGTTATTGAAAACTCACTTCAAGCTTTCCTGCTGAGAGACGTGAAAATGATGAACATTCATCTGATCTCTGACGGCTCGTTGTTTCCAAGGACAGGTTTGTTCCACGATTTCAGAACTGACCCAAAAAACAGGTTCTACTACAGATGATTTAAAATAAGAATCACACTGAAATAGTTTGATTCTAAAAAAAAGTTAATAATGTCAGTTTCTGTTTGTTTTTTTGTCTGCCTCTGTCAGTAAAATATCTGGATTTCAGAGGAAGTCAAAGGAATCACGTCTCTGGGGCCAACCCAGTTCAAGATGGCTGCCGCAGCTAATCAACATCAGGCAGTCAGGTTTACAGATGCTAAGCTAACGTGTGGTAGTATCTGAGAGTCATTAACAGCACATACTCTGAGGGTTAACAGATCTTGTAAAGCTGCAGGATCTTGTGCATCGATACGGTTTGACGCCATAACTCCGCCCCTTTTAGCCAGAAGTCTATGAACACGCCGCCATCAAACACTAAAGAGATTATTTCGGTTTAAAATCTCGTTTGCTTCAGGTTTTAATGTTACTTTCTTCTTACTCCAGTTGTGACTTCACTCAGTCTTTGTCCCGTTTCCTAGTTTTGAATTCTACTTCCTGTTTTGTTTTGCGGAGTATTTCGCTGCCAGGTTCCAGTTTGCTGATGATTCACACATGAGATCCATTCTGTTATTTAGGCCTTTAAGTATTTTGTTTTCTCCACTCTCAATCGGATCATTGTGTTCGGTGGTTTTGGTTCAGTATCTGCTCCTAATTTTACCCAAATTTAGCTTGTTGTGGATTTTTGCTTTGTACCGTTTATTCCTCCTTAAATAAAAGCTGTTTGGTTCTTACCATCTGCCTGCATTTAGGTTCTTTCCTTCTCCCTCAGAACAGTTAATGTGTCGAACCGTGACCTTTCCTTGCCCTAAACAACTCCTGTCGGAGAACAAAAGGAACTGAAGTGAAGGAACGATCGGATTCAGGAGGCTCAAACAACAACATGAAACTACTGGAAACATTATTTTGTTTCCAGAGATTCTGAACTTCAGGACAAACATCCCACAAATTATACCTTCCAGCTTCTAAATGTAGACTCTGCTCCTGATTATGGATCACGCACCAACAAGTGGCGGGAGCGTCAAACATCACCACAGGAGCTAAAGAAAGCCACGAAGCATCTCTGCAGCTCAGAACAGCCTGGTGTTTTTATAACCCTGTGACAGAAATGTGACATTTCCTCCACCGTCTGAGGAGCCGAGTCCTTCAGACCAGCCTTCAGGTTCTGACTGAATCATTTACCCGTTACTCATTATTTGGGTTCAGTGTGCCGTGCAGAAGCAGCGCAGTCAGACAGAGGGATCTACCTGTAGGGGGAGGCGCTGCCCCAGGACAGGTAGTCATTCGGGCGCGGTGCTGGACGAGGCACGATTGGCTGCTCTACCGCGGTCATTTCTCCTGAGTAAGACTTGAGCAGCGAGGCGTTTTTGCTGGCCAGCATGGCTCGTTCATTCCTGCGAAACTTGGCTCTCCTGTTCTGAAACCAAACCTGAAAAAGAGCGAGAGACGAGGAATAAACAGGCTGAAAACACACCGACACACACACACAAGCCTCATAAAGACACAAATTACTCATTAAGGTCAGCTACATTTAGTGGATAAATGTGTCTGAACTGATGCATCATTTCAACTGATTTCATTTGATGACAGTGAGATAAAAGCTTGGTTTTTGGTTTTTTAATGTTTTTTTAAAGTGTTGCTGCTTTTACAAAGCTCCCTTTCTGCAGAGAAACAGCTGAATATTATCCCTCATGGGTAAAAGAGTCACTAAACTGTTTCTTATCCTCATGCAGCTCATGGTGTTCTGAATAGTTCAGTGTTTTTAATCTAAAATAGTTTAACAATTGCATCTAGTCCTCTTCTGTTGTAACCACATAAACAACAAGAGGGAGGCACATGAAATAATAGATTAGAGGACCTGATAAATACTGAGGATGACCAGGAAGTATATATATATATATATATATATATATATATATATATATATATATATATATATATATATATTTATTCAGTAAGCAGGAAGGAATGACTGGTAATTGGCAACAGGCAGCTGATTAAGGATGAGCCACAGGTGGTGAGTGATGAAAGCAGGGCAACTGAGGACGTGACCTTGAACCACTCGTTCTCTGGTTTTTATGTCTGACTGGAAAGAAGCTGTTGGTTTAATCCGGCTTCATCCTGCCCCCGTGTGTGTGTGTGTGTGTGTGGGGGGGGTGTTACTGTGCACAGTTCCAAAGACATAAACTAAACTAAATAAATTTTAAAAATCATGATGAAATGTTTGCAGGATTTTCTGAAATTAGCCAACGTCGGCTGTAACGCTCAGTTTTACAGATATTGAGTTGAAGTTATGTGTGGTGGTAGCGCAAGTAAGACACTGACTAAAAACCCTCCAAAAAACTTTAAATGGTTTCAGATTCGTATCATATAAATTCACCTTCTGCTGCACATTTAATAATAAAAATATTACTGATAAAATATAGAATAACGTCTATAAGGAGAAAAATTCGGGAAAAAATCTTCTGACGCGAGGAGTAATTAAACAACACTTCCTGTTTGTCTAAACGCTTTACAACAAATCTGCGTTCCTTTTTACCACGACTGACTGAAAGTATGTGCTCTGTGGGCAGGAGCGCGAGGGGAAGAGGAAATGGGGATGTTGGCGCGAGCGAAGCTCCACATCTGTGATTAATGTGGAGCAGAGAGCGACGCAGAAATCCTTTGATAAAAGAGACTCATTCCTGAGGCTGTGCGTCAGCGGGCAGCGAGGCCCTGCCAGCGCCCACAGCTTCTAATAATGGATTTGATTTCACAGCGAAGAACAACATCAGGAGCCCCCCCCGACTCATCATCATCACCATCATCATCATCTGTTTAGAAGGCAGAGAGGCCTGCACGAGGTGCAGCTTAGGAGCAGAAAGTGTGGAAGAGGGATTTTCAGATGACTTATGTGGCGCCTGCAGTTACGTTTGACTTAAAATAACGTGCAGAAACCTGAGGACCAAGTATGACAAAGTTCTCATGTTCAGGCCTGAAGCCAAACAGAAAATGTGACACATCTAAGAACATTTGGCCTGCAGAGCTCCTCTCCAGGAGCCAAAAACTCTCCGGCAACTCTCCGGCTGCTGTAGGAGAGGAGGCTGAAACGGTTTAAAAATGTTCAAAATCTCCAAGTTTCTGTGCAGCAAAACTGTCAGCAGGAACGGCCCAAAGGCACAGACTCTGAGCTCTGAACTGATCACATCCTTGTTTCAAACTGTGAGACGACATGCGTTGCTTTAAGAAAAGCTCCCTTTTTATTCCATTTCATCTTCATTTCTACAAGTTTCATGCTACAGATGAATGCACAAGATAAAAATAAACTTCTAATCGAATGGAGGCGATGCTGCAGGTAAATAAGATCGGGTAAGATCCTAACAACAGATGTGGCCCAAATCAGATGTTTTTATGACAGTCTGAATGTCAGAAATTATTTTTTTTTAAAATCAGACCCAGGTCTCTTTCAGTTAGCCGTCTGAAAGGTCAAATGGAAACACCGGACCAACATCTCCAGAACCGATCCACACGCTGACATGTGCAGCAGCCATATTTCCTGCTGTAAACATGGCATGTGGCATCACGTCTTCTTCTGCGCATCGCCTCAGCACCGCAGGAAGTTCACTCTGGAGTCTGATGGCGTCACATTTAAACTCGAAAGTGAACGACCACGCAAACAAATCTGAGTTTATCACCTGCAGTGTGAACGTAGCTCCACCTCGAACCTTTTCAAGACCAGAAAAATAAAACTCAGGAGCCCCTCAGGGGGCCGCGCCCCACAGGTTGAGAACCGCTGCTTTGTTTGTGTGACAGATAAGAAGCAGAAGGTCGAGGATGGATCTGTAAATTCATTTATAGTAAAAGAGGAGAGTGCGTGTGTCCTGAGTGAGGATTAACTTCCTGTTTGAGTCTCAGCGCTCCGAGGTGAAGAGGATGAAGAGGATGAAGAAGATGAAGGAGATGAAGGAGGAAACAGGAATAAAAACGCTGCATCAGTGTCGGCTCCACGAGTCCTTCCACTGATCGTACCGAGGCTGGTTCACCTACAGATGACCATCCCCTCCAACAACCAGAGAACCTTCCTGGAAACACGTCATCATTCGTTACACCTTCGCTGAAACGATCCCAACAACTCCGTCTGAGCGGAAGGATACGCTGAGCGGCTCCCTGATGCACTGAGGCGACGTTCTTCGGTTCAGAAAGTAGAGACTAAATAAACTGATTGAATCGCTTGTTTGTGGGACGTGAGAGCGTCCTGATCAGCATCTCCAGACCCAAAAACACATCCTGACTCTGTGACCTTCAGACCAGCAGAACCAGAACCAGAACCGGCAGCGTGACGACAGACTCTCCACCAATCAAATGGCAGCAAGCTCCAGAAAAAGATTAGATTTTTAGTTGAAGTTCTCATAAATGTCACGTAAACACTTCTTTTGATCTAACATTAAAGAACTAAACTTTACGTTCCTGCAAACTGTGTCAAACCGAAGGCCCGTGGGCCAGATACAGGCAGTTTCTGAACTTTATCCGGCCTGGAGATCAATTTTTAACTGGCCAATCTGTGACAGTTTGAGCCAATCTGATGGATTATTTAGGAATATTAAATAAAACTACTGATAGAGGATAAGGACTGAGCCGGCCTTTCTTCTTTAATCATAAAGTTTATTTTAAAACATTTTAGAAGAAGGTGAATCATATTTTTATGAACTGCTTGACTGTTTTAAGACAAAGGAGAATTTGTGTCTTTATTAAACAAGATTACACTTTAAAAAAATGAAACTAGTTCCACTAAACCTGGTTGTATAAATATAAAAATAATCTTTATTTGAAACTTTGTACCCACTAACAGAGATGGGTTAAAAAAATTGTGTTTCCTAAAAACACATGAAATAGAGTTAAAATGGCGTCAGAGTAAAAAGATTTAGGCCAGTCGGCAGTCAGTAAAAGTTTGAATAAAGTGGTGAAGTTGGATTTCATTTGCAGCATTTAGTTACTTTAATGGGTCGTATTATTCCTTTAATACAACAAACTGATTATTCTGAACAATCTGAGCTAAAATGATCGTGTAATTCAAACAACACCAACATATTCAGTCCTCAGAGCCGTAAATCCATCCTGTTGGACTCAGTGTGGTTATCTGAAACATTATCAGCAAACTGCCGAGGAAATTACTTCCAGTTTTCTGATCACATCCAGTCCTCCTTTAAAAGAATAAAACCTGCTCTGGTGTCTCGAAACATGAGGAGTTAAACCTCTGTTCAGCTCATTTTTCTCAAAACCTTTTCAGACTTTTCACTTTTTATTCCTCAGTGTTAAAATAAAAGAACTTCATCAGATAAAGCCTTCCAAAATAAAAGCCCGTACCTGGACTCTGGCCTCGGTGAGGTTGACCCGGCGGGCCAGGTCCTCTCTGACGAAGGCGTCGGGGTAGTGCGTCCTCTCGAAGACCCGCTCCAGAGCCTGAAGCTGGCTGCTGTTGAAGGTGGTCCTGTTCCTGCGCTGCTTCCTCTTCTTCTTCTCCTCTGTGTTCATCTGCTCGTCTGGAGAGGATGAAAAAAACAAAAGATCATCAGAAACACAGGAAATATCAAGGTGTTCAACACGTTCCAGCATCCCTGCGTTTAAAGATCCTTTAAGAAACTAGAAAACTCCTGAAACTCCATTTGACAGAAATATTCACTCCAGTTGAATAAAAAACAATAAAAGGATTTTATTTAGCAGCTTTACTGTCATTTGAGTCACAAACTGATATTTTCTCAGAATGCAACATCTCTGCAGTTCTGGGTTAGAGGTCCAAACGGGACCGAGTCTAGAGTCCAAACGGGACCAAGTCTAGAGTCCAAATGGGACCGGGTCTAGTCCAAACGGACCTGGTTTAGAGCTCTAAACAGGACCGGGTTTAGAGCTCGGGTCGTTCTTTGGGTTCACAGGAACATTTATTGGAGCAACCTAAATAATAATAAAACTTTAACAAACAGATTTCTGAGCTTACTCTCAAAAACTACATTATTTGTCTGAAACAGAAGAGTTTTGGTTTAAATTATTATTTAAACTATAAATACTGTAACTATTATAAAAATATTTCATTGAATCACCAAACTGACTTTTAACAAATTCAAAGTTTTTATTTATAAAAATGTAAAAATAATCCATTTTATTGCTCTAAAATACTTAAACCTGACAGATATTTGTGAGTTAAGAAACTCCTGTTTCTGCTGGTTAGAAATAAAAATAAATTAATTCTTTTTTATTAATTAATTTCTCTAAGAATAAAACTCCAAACCTTTCTGTCTGTGGAAGAAATCCCTCAAACTGCAAACAAACAAAGGTTTAAAAAAAGCATAAACTTTTTACTAACAAACACACAAACAATCATTCAGTTTAATCCCTGCAGGAATGATTCAGTTTGAGAACCACAGAACAAGACTTTTACCCAGAAATACAGGCTAGAAACAAACAACAAACAACAAATACTTCACTCAGTCGGAACGTGTTGATTAAAAAAATCTGAAATCGTTTTTCCTTTTAAAGCAAACAAAAACATTCAGATGATTTTTATTTTATTTATTTTTACTTATTCTTTCTCACTTTTAAATCTCCTTCTTTAAGAACTTATGTTCAGTTGTTTGTTTGTGTTTTAATCAAAAAGGTTAATAAAATAAAACATAAATGTGTTCTAGAGGAGGGCAGAAATCTAAACCTGTTTTATTTATTTGTTCTGTATCTATAACTTCTTACAGATCTGATTTGATTCTCGTTTAATCCACAAAACTCCTTTGAAGGATTCCAGGCTTTCGTGAGAAGTCGAAATAAACTGAAGCGACGTCTCACACACACACACCCTCACACACACATACACACACCCTCAGAGTCTGATCTCAGCCGTTCGACACGTGACGCCAGAAAACTTCTAAAACTCCTGAAAGTTGAAACTTTCGTCTCATCGAGGTTCTGAAGGTTCTGCTGTCAGCTCATTTACAGATCCAGAACCGAAGAACCAAAGAACCAAAATCAAAAAGCTTAAATTTGTTGTTTTTTAAACATGACCTCAGTCAATCCATCTGACCTTTGACCTTTAGCTAAAGGCAGAAAACAAACAAACAAACAAATTAAAACCAAAGTCTGTTTTTGTTTTGACCTGCAGGTTTTAAAACAAATAAATTTAAGTATTTTCTACATTTATTTGATTTTATTTATTAGCAGAAGGACTGAAAAAAGTTGTTTTTATTTTGAAATCATTTTATCAATAATTTGTTTTGGTTCAATAAATAAATCAATTAAGAATAAGAACTATAATAAAGATGTTGTAGTTTTTTGTAATTTTATTAACTTGTTTGTCTTTTAAACATTTTTTAGATTTAAAAAAAATCTTTTGTTCTGTTTTAATAAATTTTATATTTTAATATTTTCTGGTTTGTTTGATTTTATTTATTTATTGTCTTATTGTTTAAATGTTGTTTTTAATTAAAGTGTTAAATCTAACTTTTTAATTCTTTAATGTTTTAGTTTGTTGTTATCAAAAACCTTTTATTAGATAAAAAGTTATAATTTATAAACTATTTGTTTTAATGATGAAATTGAGGCGTTAAAATAAAAATATTTACTCTCTTAAAGTTGACTAAATTCCATAAAAGAATCAAAAGATAAATAAAAATAAATTAATGACAGTTTGGATTGAAGTGACTTTTAGTTTCTGATTTTTTTTTTTTTTTTTTGCAGATTTTGTGACTTTTTGTAAAAAAAAAAACTTTAATCTTCAGTTTATTTTTATTTCTTAGTTTTTCAGGAGAACCTTCCTCTGATTCATCTCCAACCAGAGAAATTTTTTTTATTTTTTATTTTTTAACATCATTTATTTCTCCTAAAATCTGTATTTGATCAAATCCTTTTTGAATTTATTTCTGTTTTTATTGATAATTTAATTTAAACTTTGGAGCAGACTTCAGTTCTCAGCCTCCCAGATGTGGAAAACATCTGGATCCTCCTGAGCTGCTCTCCATGAATCAAACCGGATCAATAATCAATGATCAGAGCACGAGCTGCGCGCGCTCATCATGAGCTGACAGGAAATTAAAGCACGTGACCCGAACCCTTCCGGAACCACAACAACAAAACCTCATGAAGATGAAGGTTTCTGTCAGGGAGGAAGAGGAGGAGGCGCGAGCGGCCTGTCCCGCTCTGATGAAGGTTAAAGCAGGTTGTCCCGGTATCCAGGTGTCCAGGTGTCCTGGTGTCCAGGTGGGACCGGAAGCGTCACGAGGAGCCGATGAAGAGGAGGGTTCTGCTCCGCGCGCGGACCCTTCATGGTGGAATCAATGGGGGGGGTCACTCACGCGCTGCGCACGCGCTGTGCACGCGCATCAGCGGTGCTTAATGAAAACAAACGAGCCTTTCGATGACGTCACAGAAGAACCAGAACCTGTTTGTTTTTGTAAAAAAATATTTTAAACATAAAATAAATGCGTTGGATTCTTTAAACATTATTTATATTCATTATTTAATTTAATTCCAAACTTTAGATCTAATCAGAAACTTTGTATATTACTTTGTAATATAAAATCATATTTTTAATTTTATACTTAAATAAATCTTCATTTGTATTAAAATCCAAACATAAAAGAATTACAATTAAAATGTAGTTTAAAATAAAATTCGATTAAATCTATCTTTAAATTATATTTATTCTAAATGTGTTTCACAGAAAGTTTAAAATAAAAACATTTAAATAATTTACTGGAAATATAGCATATTTTAAAAAGCAGAAGAAGGGAATATTTCCATATATTTAAAGATATAATTAATTAAGATAAAATTAATTTCATTTAGAATCTTTTAAAACATTTTAGAACTGCACAAAAATGTTTAATTCTGTTTTGAAATGCATAAAAATATCATCTAAGATTTTAAATTAAAAATTTCAATTATATATTTTAAAATATGGGTTTACGTTATTATTTTAAATATTATAAAATGATTTAAAATATATTAAATAAAAGGTTTGAAATCAGGACTCTTCTGTGTAAAAAGTGAAGTGATTTGGTTTATTTGTTAAAGTTTGTTCAAAGTTTTTCCTCTTTTATCAGATTTGTTAAATGAAGTCTTAAAGACGGCGTCTTTAACGGAACAGTTGAAGACACAACTGTCCACATCTGGCTCCTTCTTTGCCTGATAGAGCTTTAAGCAGCATTTGTGTTTACAGACAATGATCTGTGGAAGTGTTCCTGAGCAGAACCGAACCAGAACCACCAACATCCAGCCTTGACCTTTGACCTCAGAGGTGACATTACGATCTGCAGGTGATGGGATTTTTAAAGGTGAGGAACTTTATTTTGAAATTGTTCCCCGGACATCAGGCTGTTGAACCTCTCACTGAGCTGTTATTAATTAACCTCATTAGTCACTAAAAGCTCCTCCAGATGTTTCTGTTCCTTTCTGCAGATGTGTCAGATTCAACATGACCTTATTTTTATAAATATGCTCCACTGCGAATAAAACCTGGCTGTCTGATGGTTTTAAATCATCGCATTCTGTTTTGATCCAGTTGTTCGGACTCAGGCTTGTAAGACAAACTCGAAATAAGAAGTAGAACCACTGTGGGCCCAGTCCAGACTCGGTTCGGCCTGACTTACTCTCCTGCTGGGTGGTGTCGCTCCCGCTGGTCAGCCCCGGGGACTCCAGCAGGCTCCTCCCGGCCTCCCCGACGCTCTCGTCGGCCTGCGTGCCGACCATCTCCCCGGCCTCCTCCAGGTCCAACAGGTGGCTGACGGAGAAGTTCTTCTTGGCCTGCAGCTGCTCCAAGTTCGATGTGATGGGGTTCGGTATCGTGGCTTGCCTGTCCATTACATGCGCGTAGCTGGAAGTCATGACGCAAACGCGGCGCGGCGAGGAGGACGACGGGAATCAGAAGAAGTAGATCCGCGCGTGCAGGACGCACGAGCCGCGTCCCCAGAACCAAGTACGAGGGCGTGTTCGCATCCAGACCAGCCACGGAGGGCTCGAACCAGGTTCCGATCAAAGCCGGGACCTCCGATCCATCCGGCGGAGCGCGTCAGGAACCTCCGCGGAGTTCTGCTGCTCCGGAACTCTGAGGAGGTTCTTCACAGCGTCTCAGAACAAGAAGAAGAAGAAGAAGAAGAAGAAGAAGAAGAAGAAGAAAGTTGTCTCCGGGTTCCGAGCCGCGGCTGTTGCTGCTGCTGCTGAGGATGATGATGGTGACCAGCTGCGCGAGCTCCGAGTGCGCGCGGAGGTCTGAGGGGAGCAGAAGGAGGCAGGACGGCCCCGCCCCCCTCTGTCACACACACGCTGCTAATAGGAGCCCCGCAATTACGTGGCAATACCTTAATGTGTGACGTTTCACACACACACGCGCGCGCGCACACACACACACACACAGCAGCAGCACCATCAGCCTGAAGGGAGGAGCCCTGAAATCATCTCCTAATGAAACCAATCAGCAGAACTGTTCCATCAGTCAGGTGTGTGTTCTCACTTTAACTTAGAGTAAGGGTGTTAACGNCACACACACACACTCCACACACACACACGCGCGCACACACACACACATGCACACAAACACTTTAAACTAAAACATGAGCTCTGGTTGTTTCTTTCTTCTGTCACTGAAGATTCAAATTATAGCTAAACTCACTGTAAACTACAAGAAACTTCATCCTGAACACATCATAGAACCATAGAACCGTAGAACCATAGAACTATAGAACCGTAGAACCATAGAACTATAGAACCGTAGAACTATATAACTATAGAACCATAGAACTATAGAACCGTAGAACTATAGAACCATAGAACTATAGAACCGTAGAACTACATAACTATAGAACCATAGAACTATAGAACCGTAGAACTATAGAACCATAGAACTATAGAACCGTAGAACTACAGAACTATATACACTATTTTACCAAAATTTTACCAAATTTTACCACTCGCCTCCCTTCATATGAACTTGAGTTCATCTCACTCTTAATCCTCAGGGTTTAATCTGATGTTGGCCCACTCTGCTTCTATAACAGCTTTAGTTCATCTGGG
This sequence comes from Kryptolebias marmoratus, assembly GCF_001649575.2. Classification (NCBI taxonomy): domain Eukaryota; kingdom Metazoa; phylum Chordata; class Actinopteri; order Cyprinodontiformes; family Rivulidae; genus Kryptolebias; species Kryptolebias marmoratus. The sequence goes on along the minus strand of NC_051447.1, from coordinate 4,385,718 downwards.
AAGGCTTTCCACAGGTCGAGAAGAGTTTATGGGCGTTTTGGACTATTCTTTAGACCCTGATGTTGGACAGAAGGCTTTCAGTCTCTGCTCTGATTCATTCTAAAGCTGTTCTGTTGGGTCGAGGTCAGGACTCTGTGCAGGACTGTCAGGTTCTACCTCATCCATGTCTTTACGGACCTTGCTTTGTGCTCTGGTGTTCAGCTGCTGTAGGACTTCCTGTGCAGCCTGGAGGCACTTTAAACCTTCACTTTCTCACCGTCTCCTATCCAGACTCAGGATGTCTTAGGAAAGTCTTAAAAGCAGACAAGCTCTGCCTCCTGTTCTACTTTTAGAACCTCTAGGAACCACAAGTAAACCTGCAGTCTGAGAGCAGAGTGCTCTGTTAGGAAAATATGGAACAATAAGATCTTTAATATCAGATGGAGCATGGTTGTTGGGAGCTTTGGATGTTAGGAGGAAGATTTTAAATTCTCTTCTGAATCTGACAGGGAGCCAATGGAGAGAAGCTAAAACTGGAGAAATCTGATCTCTCCTCCTAACTCTCATCAGAACTCTGGCAGCAGCATTTTTGGATCAACTGAAGACTTTTTAAAGAGTTTTTGGATGCCCAGATAATAAAGAGTTAAAACAGTATAAATACACGGAGCAGTGTCTAATTTTAGTGATATTGTTCAGGTGGTGCAAACATGAACTATTGTGAAGCTTTACAGTAAAGTTGTCTTGAAATCCTTTTTGGAAATGGGTTGTCTGGAAGCGGACTGATGAGCTCATGGAGGATTTCTGTTCATCAGCCAATCAGCTCTCAGCTGAATGTCCTCAGGTGTGTGTGTTTCCTGTCAGAATCAGGGCCTCTCAGGTACTTCCCAGAGTCTGGACCAATCGGAGCGGGAGGAGAGGAAGTTCTGATCTTAGATCAGTGAAAACAAGAAGAAGAAAAGCTTTCAGTCAGATTTATAAAACGAGTTCTTCGGTTTTCATTGGACTTCGTTAGTTTTGCAGAAAGCAGAAACTTCTGCCTCACTCCTCAGAGTTTTCCTTTGAACAGACGGAGGGATGAAGAAGTGGAGGTGATGTTGGGAGGGGGGGTCAGATGGCAGGAGTCTACTTGGAGCTCCGAGTTGCCACAGACATCCCATCGCCTCCCCCCTCCTCCCCAACAGATCTGGGAAAAAAGAACACTTGATGCCATCAAAGAGGCGCAGATTGAATCCAGATGTGCTCGCCTCCTTCTTTCCACGGATTTAATGAAGGCGCAGGGATCGAGTAGACTTTTTCATCATTAGTTTTCCCCCCAGATTCTCTTTTCCTGCCTACAAGTCCATTCTGGTGCCAGCTCGGGAATAAAAACAGAAAAAAAAAACAAAAAAAAAAACGGCCTCCCCATGTCTCAGAGTTCTCCTCCAGGCTTTGTTCAGGACTTCATGTGAAAGTTTTCTCCAAACATCTGGGGGAGGAAAGCAGCATCCTGCAGCCCCGATGTGCTCCGGATTCAAAAAAACGAAACTAGAATAATCATATTAATGTTTTATATTGTTAAAAAAAACAGTTTGTTTAAAGAGAAATCAGTTTAAATCAGTCTGCTTCCAAAAGAAAACATTTAAATCCATAAAAAAGCATAAAGTTATTTCAGTCTTGCTCCTGCTGTTTTCTTTAACTTTTGATCAAATCTAAAAGCAGATTAATCAGAAACCTATAAAACCTGAAACACTTCAGGCCTAAAGAATGGATGCAACAAAACTACAGCTGGAGTCTATTTTTATCCATTTTTACCTGTAACGCAACACTTTCTTCATGTAAACTCTGCAAAACCTTTCAGAAGCCATTTTTACCAACAACTGAATGATTTTTTTTTAAATCTGAAACTCAAAAACATTTGGCTGGATTTAAAGCCCTGATTTAACCTGATGAAGCTTCAGCAGCCAAACAACAAGGTCTTAAAGTTTCTGGATGGGGATAATTAGGAGCTGCGATGGTGGGGAGTTGGTTCAGGTCCAACAGGAGGGGGGCAGCTCCAAGGTGAAGCCACAAAAACCCACCAAGCCTCTGAGGTCGAACTTTAAATGTTAACGAGGAGAAAGCTAGTTTTTATTTTAATGGAGCCTGAAGGTTTCAGTTTCTTCCCTTAAATCACTGTTTGGAAAAAAAACAAACAAAAACAAATCGAGGCCTTAATGAGTCAGAAAAAAATTAAGATTTCAGTTGAGCTGTGCAACAAAAAGACTAAAAATTAATGTGTTAACTGTGTGAATACATGATGCTTTAGGATTATAGCTTCGGGTTTTAAAATGTTTTTTTTTTTTGTTATTTGAATCTTTTCACCTTTGAAATGATGGGACTTTCCTGTTGCTGGACTCATATCTCGTCTTTATGTTCAGGCCCGCTGCTGAAGCACGGTTTTACTTTGAAGGCTGACATTAATGTCAGTTATTACCACCTCCTGTCAATCAGAGCCCTCCAAAATAAAAGCTGCAGATGACTCTGTTTTATTTCTGCAGGGCTGGCCCCGAGGAGGGGCCCCAAGCCGCCATCCTGCCGCCGCTGCCGTCCGGTGACCCCTGGAGCTGATTGGTGCAGCACTGTGTCCCCCCCACCCTCCACCCCCACCCCCCTGTCCTGTTTAATTTCCCTAATTGGTAGTAAATGGCCCGGCTTGTTGACTCCTTCCATCCTGCAGGAACCACAGCCTGCAGACACGCTCCGACTGATTACAGCCGCTGGACCCGGGCTTTCTCATCCACGAGCACAAACACAAACACACACACACACGGGCCGAACAGCTTTCAGGACTTTCGACTGCTTTACCTCGCAGCACAACGATCAACATAACTGAATCATTTCTGATTCTTTCCATCATCACCTGTTATTTCTGCTCATCATGCAGATAAACCTCCCTAAAATCGGCCATTTTTATTCAGTTTTTGGGACCGAAGGGCCCCAGACTGAAGCGTTTCTTGAACATCGTCTCTCTCTGCTCTGCAGGACAAAGTGAAGCCAACATTTGTTGCACATTCATGGATCATTGAAGGATTCACATCAGAAGAGTTTTATTTGAGGAAAGGTTCTTTTTGAGGCCTGTGAGCTGACACCTTTCTCAGCGTGACCTTTGACCTCACAAACCCAGCAAAGAAATGTTTATTTCAGTCAAAAACAGAGACACCTTCTGTGGTAATCTCCTATAAGAAAGAGTCAGAACAGACTGCTTTAGCCTTCCTGAAAATTCACGAGTAAACTCTTGATTTTTATGTTTGTTTGGAGCCAAACCGAGGCGCTCAGGGGCCACGTCTTTAGATTCAGAACCTTTAATTGTTTAATTAAATTAACTATTTGACTTCCTTCTCGACGGGTTTAAAAGCAACAGATTTCTTCGTCTCAATGTTTTGTTTTTTCTGCATGCAGCAATAATTTCCTGATGTTCTGCAGCTGTCAGATAAACTGAGTGTCAACATGTTTATTAACATTTTATTGTTTCGTTTGTCGCTCTGCAGAGACTGTAAACAGCTTGTGGCGTTCCAACATTTAAAAACAGCAAATCTGCTCCTGATTACAGCGACATGCAGAGTTTACAGAACCGCCGGCTGCAATTATTCTCCTTATCAAAACGCTCCGAACAGGGCTCGGGTCCGACAGGGGTTCTGCAGGGTTCTCCAGGGTTCCACGGACTCTCAGGTTCAAACCAGGATCAGTCTCATTTATTCTGACAATAAGATTTTATTATTTTTTTAATATGTTTCAATGTTTTACTTTCAGTCTGAAATAGTTTTTCATTATTTTGAATTTAAAAAGCAGATTTTGTTTTGTCTCGTTGAGCTGAAGTTTGACTCAGGAACAGGATGAAGTTTGTCTCCGGGTTCAGCTGATGTGGAGGTGAAGTTCGGCTCGTCCAGATGTTCGAGGTTTTCAGGAAAAGTTCTTTTTGTGTTTTATGATTTTTTTTAAGCTTCTCAGGTTTCAGTTTTTTTTCCTCGACCTGTCGAAGGACGCAGCGCCACATAAATCCCTCTTTACTTTACAAACGCTCTGCAGCTCTCTGAAGTCTGCACGCGCACACACATTCTCTCCCCTAAAGGACTGGAGCAAAAACTGTTTTTATTTCCCAGCCGTTTTTCCTAAAACTTGTTTAAATTTATTAAAAACATAAATCCAGTTCATGTTCGGAAATAACAGAGGGACAAATTCAACTGAATCATCAAAACTAATGAAAAAATTAAATTCCCTTCATGTTTTTTAAAGTCCAGCTCATCAGGAAACAAAAGATTTTATTGTTTTTATGATAAATATAAAAATAATCAACACAGAAGCCCGGTCCTGATCTTATTTAGTTCTTAATTTTTTAATTTACGTTTGACGTCCTGTAAATGTAATTAGTTCCTCCGGTCACATGACACAGGTAAATCAGCTCAAGAAAAAGGTCCAAGTTTTTAAATTCACTTTTCAGTTATTTTATTTTTATTTTACAGGTTTTTAACCAAAGAATTCACTTACCGCTCTGAATAATTTTAATTAGATTTTCTCCTTTTGTTTTATTTATTTAAGTTGATTTAATATTTTAAGTTGCTGGGATCAAATAACTGTTAGAACTGAATATAAAAATAATCAGAAGATTAATCTCAGTGAAATTCATTAGAAATGTCCTTTAAGGGTTTTATTTTGAAATATTCTAAACTGAAATAAATAAATGAATAAAACTAAATGATGTTAGCGAGCTCTGCTCCAGGACTTTATTACAATCTAAAATGATTTCATTCAGGTTTTATTGCTACAGAATTTAGAGGAACGATCAGGCAGAAAAGCAGAAAGTTTTAACGGAGTCACTGAAGCTCAGCGCTCCAAATGAAACGACTCGAGGTTCTGTTTGACCCGATTCGATGAGTGGGGGGTTAAAGGTCATCAGGCACTGACCCGGTCGGCCTCCAAACTAATTAAAGGAGTTGCTTTACAGACGGCCAGACGGAGCCGCAGCGCTGTAAAATCCCACAGCACTTTAACGCGACACAAAGTGGTCGGAGCGTAAATTCCTTCAGAGGCCGCCGGCGTCGGTTCTGCAGAACCCGGTTCCACCATGAAGACACGCAGACACATCCTGAAGGTAACACTTTATTTCAGATTTAAAGAAGCTCCAGAACAAACTAATGAGCTCGACTTTTTAGTGTTTTACAGACAATTTCTGTCATAAATAAAAAGCTTTAAAAAGTATCAGGAACAGCGAGAAAAGGCCTGACAGAACCAGAACCAACCCTGTGAAACACGAGCCCACCTCCTGCTAACAAGCTCCTCTCTGAGCCGTCAGTCAGCAGAACAGAACCAGATTAACGCATGAAACGCACCGCTTCCAGGAAGTAAACAGGACCGAGCCTCAGCTCAGAGATCAGGAACACGATCTAAAAGCCCGTTCTGAAGGAAGACGGCAAGTCCACAAGCACCAAGTGTCGGTTTAAACCTTTCAGGATTAAACCTCAAACAATTAAACTTTGGTTCTGATGCCAAAAAAGAACCTGACATCCGTCAGCTTTCCTCTCTGAGGTCCAGCAGGAATCTGTAATCATGTCAAAGCAGAACCTCACCGGGTGGCGACTACAGGAGACGACGTACGGCCCGTTTTCACGGGGAAGTCTCCAAAACGTTTGTGATGGTTCTGGATTTCCTCGAGAGCCTTGTGTCTTGATAAAATACCTATGTTTAAAATATAAACTGAGGAAGTGTGAAGTGTATAACCTAAATAAAATCACCAAATGTAACCCATGATTGTATAAAAACGATCTAAAAGCTCAGTTCAGTCACCCGTTTAAACTCTGCAGGAGCAGCAAACGGAAACAGAAGAAGAACCAGTCAAAATGTTCAGCAGCCTTAACGAGCCTCACGGCTGGTTCATTTCTAAACATGTTCATGTTCTTTTTGATGACGAGATAAAGTAGAACAGCCGGACTGAGCTTTTCTTTTGTTGTCACTGAGGAAAGGTGATGAAAAAGAAGTTTAATTTACAGAGTTAAACTTTAAACCTGTGAACACGACTGAAGCAGAACTTTAGTTTCCTCTCAGAACGCACAGCAAGAACTTTAACCAAAGTTCTGAAGCCCAGAGATGGAGAGTTTTATCACATCAGTGCATCAGTGGGCTGTTTCACCGGACGCCTCAGACCTCGGGGGTTCGAAGCCGACCCCCCCGACGCTGAGGTAGAACCAGAGGAGAACTGTCCACGTGTGAAACGGTGAGCCGGCTTTGGACTGAAGTGATATCTGGTCTGTGTGAGCAGCCGGTCCTGGATTAAACAACAAGCAACAGATTTATTACAGAGGGAAGACCGATGATGACTCACTGCAACTTTGGGTTTAGTTTAAAATTTGAGACTTTCTGCGACCACCCAGCCCCGGGATTTTAGAACCAAACCACCGTAGAACAGATTCATTTCAGAGGAGGAGAAAAAAAAGGTTTTGACAAAGATGTCGGTCTGCTCCACGCCTCTTTTGGTTCCTTGATGCCCGCTTCATTTCTGGAAGCTCATGTCTGCGCGGGATGTGGTCGTGGGACGTGGATACTGGACATAGGACATGGACATGTCCTTCTCCGTCAGTGATTTATGAAAGCCTAAAGACGAATTGCTTTGTTCTATGGATCAGAGTTTTGCTCCCTGAGCGTCAGGAGGACACAGTTTCAGCCTCACCACAGTTTTCTAACGTTTTCAGCGACTCGACCGTCGTCTCCTGGAGGTTTCCTCCTCTCTCCTTCTCCTCCTTTTCGGTGACTCTACACCCTTCGACTGATTGCTCCGCCCCCTCCACAGAATCGTCCCCTTCCTTCCCACTCCTCTGTGTCTCTGCGCAGCTCTTCCTCCTCTCCTCCTCCTCCTCTGTGGCCTGAAGCTGCAGCTGCTGCATCAGCTCCTCCAGCTTGTGGGCCTTTCGCAGCTCGTTCTGCTGGATGATGGCGCAGAGATGCTCCGTCAGCTGCTCCTTCACCTCCGTCTTCTTGTGCAGGTCCAGCTTGGCCGTCACGTACTCGGCCTCGGCCTTCTCGTAGCGCTTCCTGCGGTGAAACACGGAGAAGAACAGTCTTTAAACGAGCATTTTTATAATTTACAAGTCAGGTTTCTTCAGATTTATTTGATCTAAGAATAGTTTGTATAAATGCTGAGACGATATCACCCATTTTCTCTCAAAGTTTAACAAACCTCTGAGAGAGTAAAACCGCTGCTCTAACAGATAAATCCGGGTATGAAACCTTCTGAGCATTCATGCTCATTGTCACAGAAAGTGTAATTTCTCTAGTTTACATTTGAAAACGTGGCTTCTTTTAATCAACTAAAACACCTTTTTGACTGTTGTTAAATGAAGAAATGTTAAAAGTATAAAACCAACCCCTGACGTGGTTTTTTGAAATATCAGAATAAAAAACACATTTTTTTTTTTTTCACGGAGAAAAGCAGCAGCTGGTTTAATCACTGTAATCATATCCAAGCTGTAACAAGCGTGAAGGCAGACTCCTCGTTACACAAACATCTGAAATCTCACAGAAAACAGAAACAAACGCATGGTCAGAGTCTGAGTTCCTGGATCAGTTTACACTGTCTGAACCAACAAACTCTGTTTTTAAAAATCAAAGAACCAAACTTTGGTGAAAAATAAAAATCGTCCAGTTGTTATTTCAGGTCTGAAAGGGAGAAGAATGAACATTTCATCAGACCTGAAAGAGTTAAAAAGAGGTTTTGTGGAGGACTTCAGCAGCTTCATCACAGCTGCAGGGGGCGCCGTTTGTAGCCTTTCAGAGCTGAAGGCATCAGCTGCGCAGCAGGTTCTTCAATAATAAATCATAAATAAAGCTCACAGAACCAGGAGAGCTCCAGGGGTCAGAGGTCAGCGTGATGAAGAGGAGCTCACAGAAAGATTTTATGTCTCGTATGCAGCGAGCTGCTCGGAGTGATAGACGGTTAATAAAAAGTCACGGAAAACAAATGTCTCTCAGTCTGAAAGAGGAATTTAACTCTTATTTTAGAGGAAAACAGAAATTAAAACCAGCATTCCATGACGGAATGCATATCACCCTATTACAAAAAACAAAGTTTGGTTTTATTTCAGCAGCAGGATTTAGGCTCAGGAGGAGTTTATACGAAGACAACAGCTACGGTTTAATTAAAATTTTACAGAGAACTCAGAGTCCAAACAGAACCGCAGTCTGATCGTCTGATCAGACAGTAAGTTTGAATATTTTTGAAGTACAACTGAAACCCAGAAGAGGTGAGGAAACGTCACTTTGCCCCAGCCTGCATTTTGCACGTTCACGTTCAAGCGTCCCAGTTCTCTGTGGGGGATGAAGTAGTAGATCTACAGCATGTGGCCCCTGAGATTTAAAAATGTCCCCTAGAAAAGACACCTACAGTCTGCGGAGCAGTAATAACACGTATTGAGCAGAAATCACAGGAGAGATGGTTTCCTCACCTGGCAGCCGTGTAGTCCCAGCTGGCCTGCTCTATCTTCCCCCTCAGGATGCCGATATCGTTCGACACCATGTCATCAAGGGCCTGCAGCTCCTTCTGGATCCTCTTTAGCTTCACGGCCTCAGCCTGAGTCTGTTTGGATCTGCAGAGGACACCAAAGCTTTATGTGAAACCAGGTTTCGCTTCGGCCTTAGCTTCAGGGATCGTTTCCATCTGTTGTGACTATGACAAGTTAGCATCCCGTTCTTACTTCTCAGCAATGGTTTTGGTCAGCAGAGCCTTTTTGCGTTTGTTTCTCTCTTCGATCAGTTTTTGCTCCTGCTGCAGCTGCTCCAGGCGGGTCTTTTCTCGCCTGTGGTGACACAAAAACATTCCCTAACTTTAAAGAGATAAACAAATAGCTGCTGAACTGACTGAGTTTAGCAGCACCTTTAGGCCTGATTTCCAGATTTCCAACCAATGAAATAAAACACAGGAAAGTCTGGTTGCTTGGAAGGAAAACAAAGACAAAAAGGATGACTCGGGGGTTTTAAATCAGGACTGCATGATGGATTAGATCATAACGAGTTTATGAAGTCCAAATCTGTGCAACAAGCATCCTGTCTGTCTGAACTCAGTTACAGAGCAGTTAACAAACTAATGGCAAAGAAAAACCTAAATGTTTGCTGAGTTCTGAGTTATTAGATGAAAATAAAAACACAAATTTCAGACTCATCTATCTTGTGTTTACAAGGATGATGAGCAGCCTGACCTCTCTGTTATCAGCCTCACTACAGCAGGCAGATTTCTTCCCATCTGTGACCAAACGACACAAGATAAAGGGTTATTTCACTACATGTGTTAGTGTGGGGGCCACTGTTGACTCTTTAAACCTGGACAAGAAATATTTGGTCCAAGTCTGAAGAGTCTAAGACTTGCAGATTGTGAATTAAAGATGGCTTTAGTCAAATAGCACTTTATCAAACTGCTGATCCAGAAGCTGGAATCTGAAGCTCAGCTCAGCAGCATTTGGTCACAGATAGGAAGAAATCTGTCTGCTGTAGTGAGGTGATTAACAGAGAGGTCAGGCTGCACATCGTCCTTGTAAACACAAGATAGACGTTAAGATAAGAGTCAGAACAGAGAGACTGAAGTGTATTGAGTCTGTGTTTATTTTCATGTACAAACGCTGTCCATTTTGTGCAAAACTCTGCAAAGATTTAAATTTTTCATTACCATTAGTCTGTTACATGCCTTAAAGCTGATTTCAGACAGACAAGATGCTAGTTGCACAGATTTGGACTTCATAAACTCATTCTGATCATCATCAGCCTCTCCTGGAGTCACACTTTTGTCTTTTTATTCTGTACCAAAAGAAAATCAAAAACAAGCAGATGTCAGAAAACCAGTTTAAATGGTTTAAATGCCACATCATCCTGAACTGGCTCTTCAGGTTTTAGGAGTCAGAGGAGGAAACAGATTTATAGATGCATTCATTTAAAGTGTGTATCCACAGAAAATAAGCTCATAATAGTAGCAAATAACAAACCAAAGGTTTTTATCATATTATTAAAAATAATAAAAATAAATCATACTAACAGTTCCACCTCTTGTTTCTCCAGCTCTTTAACCTCCAAACTTGTTTCCTCTGGATGATGGTTTTCATTTGGCTCCATGTCAGCGGGTCTCTGCTGCACCTCCAGCCCGACACCTGGAGCTCCTGACCGGGCTGCAGCTGGAGCCTCCAGCCCGACACCCGGAGCTCCTGACCGGACTACGGGCTCCAGTTCTTCCTTCGGTGGGGGCTTGCTGAGCTGTTGCCCCGCTGGGAGGCTGTGAGACCCGGCTAACTGCAGGGCTCTCTCCCGCTGTAACTGCTGCCGACTCCGGCCTGACGGAGGCGGCTTCCGCCCGCGGACTGCGGCGGCTGGTCCAGCCGAGTCTGGACATTAAAATATGTAAAAACGTGCTCGTGAACACGGTTGTATTTCTTTGGACAGAAACCAAATCCGTTCGGATTAACAGTTTGTTACCTTTCTGCTGGATTCTCCGCAGTTCCGCGTCAGAAAAACCCGCCCAGCCGCTCATTCTGGAACCGGACACCCGAACTGGTCCAAACGGAACATCAACAGCCACACATGGAGGAAATATTCTGATTAATATCGTCAGATTTCCATTGAAAACCTTACAAGCCGCTCAAACTCTTCCGCCATGTTTGTTTATCAGTGCCACGTAAAGTTCCCCAACAGGACCGGTCAGGTAGTAGTCCCGGCTTCCGCCTGACTAAAAATAATTTTAAAAAAACATCCAGAAAATACAGATTATTGTAAATATGTTCCTGTTTCTACATCTTTATTGTGCTCTTAGTTAGTACTTTTGCTAAAATATTATTTATATTGAATTTAGGAAAAATAAATAACTTAACTGGTTATTGTTTAAATCAAGTCTTTCTTAAGAATTAATCCCTAAATCTCAATGAAGTTAAACTGTATGTTTACTAAATTTACCTTTAAACAATTCATAATCTGATTTATATAACTATAGTAAAAATACTAACATTTAACAAAGTTTTGTTGAAATTATTCCTTTTTTATAAGGATACAGACGTTTTGTATATATATATATACAAAACGTCTGTATCCTTAAAACTATAGTAATGTCCATAGGTTACAAATTGCTCTTATGAGCATTTATGTGCATGAACTAAAATTATTTATATTGTTAAATGTGTTGTTATAATGTTAAATATGTTCTTATTAGTATATTTACTTCTTTTAGCCTTATTGTTGAGAACGTGAGAGCAGAATTAAGGTTCACTTTTAAGTGTTTTTGTGTTTTAATTCCTGAGTATTAAATTAAATTATTTAAAACAGCAAACTTCTCAACACACATTCTTTGTTACAATAAGCTTTATAATCTGTCCATTTCAGTAATAAAAACATGAGTTGAAGCTGACAAATGATTCAGAGTGTTAACATCAGTCTTGATGCCTTGTTCAGCTCTTTAACGGGCTGCCTGAGGGTCAGAGGGGTCAGAGGTTAATTAAAGAACCACTTCATGTGAAAACTGCGTGAAATTAACTTTAAAACGTGGAGGAGGTGACACCCTGACGTCCGAATGGGGCTTAAAACCACAGATTTGAGATATATAATAAAGATTGTTTGGAATTTGTTGGGTTGAATTTAGCCGTTTCTTCAGCTTTTACTGAAACTCTTAAAGGAACATCTACAACAGATTATCTTTTGGAGTTAGCCTCATTCAAGATGGCTACCACAGCTAATTGGCATTAGCCAACACAAAAACAGCTCCAACTCAGTCACTTTTTTAACAGGGAGCTAAAATCTGGTGTGGTAGTAGCTGAGAATCACACCCAACTCATACTCTGAGCACTCACAGATCAAACTTTGTTTAAAACTTTGGCAAGCAAGGCGGCAGGTGATATGCAAACGTTTAAAGAATGCTTGTTTCTTCTTATTTAACCTGTACTTTTCCTGCTTATCTCTGCAGGTCTCTGATAACAGACTGCATAAAATGGCACATTAAGATCTGACTGATGCTGCTACAGCTCCTTTGTTTCTCAACACAAGCTGATTTTAGTTTAAAATTCTGGCATGAAAGGTGGTGGGTGATAAGCATTCTTTTAACAAATGCTAGGCCTTTCAGTTTCATCAGCTGTGACAAAGTAAATCTATTCACGCTTTCTTGATAAGACCTAAAATTACCTTCAGCTGTAGAGATTGTTCTCTCTGAAATGATATTTCCTAAGCTTAGAAATGAAGCTGTTAAGTTTTTCTGTCATGTGTTTTTCCTTTGAATATCACCCATTAACTCACAGAGACTGACAGCATGACTTGTGAATCTTTCAGGAGGTGATTGGAAACAGGACATGAAAAACTATCTGAATGCAGTTGACTTGATTTTCTTCCTTTCAGCAGAAACATCACATCTCCAATTATTTCCAGCCTCACCACTCTGTGTGACCCTACGGAGGGTTTTTATTCCTCTCAGAGATCCTTCCAGATACAGACGGAGTGAGTGTTTGCCTCGGCTGCACACAGGAGACAAAGTGATACCAAAACACTGACCTCTGCTTGGCAACCAATAAAAACTGGCCTCCACATCTTTTTTGCATCTGGGGGCCAATTATGTGCGAGTTAAAAGGCAAAACACCTCAGAAGGGCATAAATCGCCGGCAGAGTGGAGACAGAGCAGGCATGGAGTCCAGATGGCGGGCAGAGGAGCTCTTTGGGCCGTGGCGGCAGAGGATGGGACGGCCTCGGAGCCACATGGCTCATTACTGAGGTGACCTGTGGAGGCAGAGAGGGGTCAAAGGTCAGGGAAGTGTATAAATCCTCTGAAAGGGCCTGATAGGAGAGAAGAGGTTACAGAGGCGACTGAACTCAGTGTTTCAGATCAGCGTGATGAGAATATGTCACCTTTGGACATTAATCTGAGGCCATTTATACATTTCTAATATCTCAAAATTTACTTTCAGAGTAATTTACAAAAAAATAATCATGTGTTCCTAATGTTTTCAACCATTGCATATTCTTCATTTTATATTTTCATGAACGTCTTTCAGCTTTTATTATCGCCTGCTGCCATGCAAGGCAGGCCGCGCTTCGATGTGTGTTGTCATTTAGTAAAACAGCCGTAAAAGTTGAAACACTTTTATTAAAGAAAGATGCTGCTGAGGCAGCAACAACAACTAAAAACAGACCATAGAACACAAAAATCAACAGGGAAACAACACCTCTTCTTGTTTTGGTTCATGTCGGTTGGGGAGCAGTTTTTTGGTGCTTTCCTGCCACCATCCCAAATGAAACGTGGACCAGGATGGACTTCGATCAGGGTACTTAAACAACCATAATCTCTTTATTAGTTCTGTTTATCTAAGATCTCTCAACAAAACAAGAAAAGCAAGAGAAGCAGAGGCTCGTTTGGAACGGGGAGGGGTGATTACTGATCTGGAACAGCTGAGTCTAATTAGTAGACTGGGTCAGGTGTGAATGGCACTGAAGAACCAGGACAGCTGAGGAAACAATGATAAGTGGAAAATAAAACGAACAACTAAATCTCTCAATAACTCAATGAGGAAACAAAATTGTAGCTAAATTATAAACTCAAAACTGCTAAACAAACAAAACTTCCAAGACTCGTGAACCACTGGATGGATTTTAATGAAAATAATCTCTGAACACATTAACTTTTTAATTAATCTGATTAATCAGACCCTGAACCACCTCAGCTGAAGTCTTTTTAAATCTGCAGGGCTAAAAGTTAAACTCAGCAAATAAATCTGATCTCTATAAACCTTTGGAAAGAATAATATTATGATTATTATACTGTAATAAGAAGCACGTTTGTGTTACTCGTAACACTGATGATCGTTATGTGGACTTCCAGATACAGTTGGCTCCATTTAATAAATAAGAAAGAAAATAGTGCAAGACTGAACACGTGCAGTAAGTGTGCACGTCCATCTTGCAGACTCCCAACTCGTGATGCTCATTCAGTCTAACAGGAAGTGCCACGAAACATAAACATTCGTTCTGCAGTGACGAGCATCAGAGAGTCGGAGCCTGGAAGAGATTCAGGATGATTAGGGGTCAGCGTGGCTCCGAGCTGGGAGCTGCAGGAACTGCTGGCTAATTGCTGTTTTTCAAACATCTGTATGCAGAATAAAAGCTGACCCTTCGCCTTCATCCCAACCAAATCACCTCTTCCTCCTTGGCTGCTGATCCAAACTCATCCCTGATTTCCCGTCCTGCCATCTGCAGACAGTTTGCTGCTGACCTGCAGCTCATGAACATCTTTTTACTCTTCAGACCCTGGGTCTCATTTTATTTTCACTTCCTTTTGGTTTTCTAATAAGAGAAAACCGTAACTTTGATTTGGGTTTTTATTTCAAAGCTTTCTAACAGGAGGATTTTTTTCTGCAAACCATCCAATTTAGCAATTTACTGACACAAAAAAAACACATTTAAATGGTGTTTGACCAAGTTTTAGACATGAAATACATGTATAATTACTGACATCTGAAGAAAAACAAGGAAGTAAATGGAATTTATAACTGACAAACAATCAATAAAGGTTCAAGGATATTCACAGATGTCATTATTGAATCATTTTATTTCATAAATGGGATTTTGTTACATTATAACCATTCATAAAATATTAACACAGTATTAGATGTAAGTAAATACTGTATTTTTAAGCATATATTGAAGTATTTGTGGTATTTAAAAGCATTTTATTCACACTTCACAAGATATTAAATCCAGACTATAGCATTTTAACGTGATTGTTGTGACTTTTACATTAAAAAAGTTATTCACAGCAGCTTTATGAGTTCAAGAAGATGTTTAGCTCATTTTAGTTGCATATTTGAGCTCATTTTAGCCTCTGTTCTGTTTTTTTAAGTTTAAGAACTTTTCATCAGTCAGTCAAAGTTCACTCTGCTTTTTTTTATGGAAAATGCCGTGTCTTCCGTTAGTTTTATATGAATTTCTAATCTGTTCACAAGAATAAGTCGTCAACTTACTCCTGATGTTTTGGAAAATCCACCATGGAAATACTGACTGTACCTACGCTACATTACGCCCACATTTCATTCACGCTCGGCTCTCTTGTGCCAACTATATGCTAAATCCTGTTAAAGGTCCTGCAGAGGGTCTGTGGACCATCTGAGCTGAGTTGTGGTCTTCAGGTCCGAGGAGTCCCACCTGTAAGAAGCAGAAACAACGTCTCTCCTGTCTCACCTGCCTCTTTTATCCTGAGTGGGGACCCTTTTGAGCACTTCATTGAGCTCGTTGGACGGCACCCAGACGTTTCAGAGGTCTGGTGTTGGTTCTGGCCCATCCTGGGGGCCGGGCCCCAGCTGCAGCGAACAGGATGGATGTCTAAAAGAGGCGGCCTGTCAGTTTGTCTTCAGATGAAAAAGGCAAAGAGTTAAACAGGACAGGAACTCTGACAGAGAGAGACAAAAAGGACCTGAGGGATCCGCTGGAGCTGCAGAGGTGATTCTGAGGCGACCCGTCACAGAAACCCAAAACATTAACTCTCCTTCAGGTCGGAATAGATTATTGTCACACAACAGCTTCAAACATTCAGTTGTGAAACAAAAAGTCCAGAAATAACCAGAGGCTTGAAGGAGTTTAGCTACAAAAAGAAGAAGATGTGGTCCTCCAAGAACCTGATTGGTATAAATTCATCACTTCTCTTCAGCTCATTGGTTTCTGCTCAGCTCTCTGAAGTTCAGTCAGGTTGAGGTTCTGGACTCTGACTGGACCGTTCTGTTGTAGATTAGCTGCTGTGTTTGGGATCATTGTCCTGTTTGGTCCAAGCTTCAGCTGTCAGACAGATGGCCTCACATCTGACTCCAGGACCCTTCAGCCGGTCTGCTGGTGTAGTTTCTCAGTCATCCAGGACATGGCAAACTCAAAACGTTAAAAAAGTTAAAAGAAAAGAAGCGACCAGCCTTTCACTTCTCATCTCAGGAGCTTTATCGTTTCATTGGCTGTCGGTCAGAGCCTCCCGTCTAACACTCTGGAGTAAACAAGGAAAACAAAAACACTAAAAAAGCCAAATAGGAAATGTAACTCAGGATATGTATCAAACTGAAGGACTCTAAACCAGGGGAACACCAACTGAACCAAGAAACATGAAGAACAACCCGAACCGTGACACAGTTCACGGCTGGGATTTAGAACCAGGTTATGGTGCTGAGGTATTTGCTGTGACTCAGCAGACAGAAGAGTAAACAGTGAACTGTTATTGGGAACTGGATCCCAGCGGGCCTCGGCTGAATGATGTGATGAATGAAAAGCGAGCCTCTTTTCGATCCAGGCAGGTTATTGGCCGAGCAGAAGTGTGTTTGGACTTTTGGACTGACCCTGACTAAACACAGTCAGAATGTTTGGGGCTTTTTAAAACAGCCAATCACACATGATGACAACTGATTCATCAGGCCTCCAGCTCTGCCCCACAGAGACCCCGATCGAAGCCTCTTTAGCAGGAAAAAAGTTCTGTTGGACTCAAATAAAGACCCAGCTGTCTCCAGCATGGATAATTAAGTTCCTGAATCAGATTCGTAATCAAATTATTTTTAGCCATGACACATTTAATTGTTTTATTCATTAGCCGTTCCTGGGATTTATTGTGGCTCCGCTCGTCTCTCATCAGCCGTTTCCCAGAGCGAAGACTCGAACATCTGGACCCAATCAGGAGCGGGACTGGGAGAGGACGCCCATTAGCAGTTTCTGGTGAAGGTATGGCCTGTGAACAGCAGCACCCCGTCCCCCCTGGAGTCAGTCCTGTACTGTACCCCTCCCTCATTACCTGAGCCCACAAAGCCAACAGGAGTCCTGGTTCTGTCGGTTTCTGGTTAGTCCTGAAGGTAAAGATTCCCTCCTGCTGAGAACAGGGTCTGTGGATTTCTGGCCTCAGCTGATTTAATCACAATAAATCCAAGCATGTGTCGTGTTTGTGGTACAAAAACAATAATGACTCATTGTTCTGATAAATTTACGAGCCTCCCTCATTTGGGCCTTTAATGTTCTTCATAAACAATTACATAAAACGTATTTTCAAAATGAAGTTTTATTACCCTTACTGGATCGGACCTCAGTCTTTAAAGCGAGCACCAAACAGAGATTCATAATTATTTAGATACATTTTTTAATTTCTTGGATAGAAAAATAAATGTCTGGAGCAAATAAACGAAGATCTTAAACACTTTCATGGTGATGAACACTTAACCCTGAACAACACAGCCACCAAAATCTCTCCAACCTGACCACCGACTCAAACCAGATCAGCCTCAACTGTTTGCAGAAATTAAATGTTGTTGCTACGTGGTGATATGATGTGTTTCCCAGGACTCTGCTTCTCTCTTGTTGACGTCAGCTTTTCTTTTCTTCAGAGAAAACCTCACGTGTGAAATATGATTTCTTTATATTTCCTAAATGTGTGGTGACACTTAGTTCCTATTAATATTTTCCTAACATTTAAAAAGTCCTTTAAAAACATAAGAGCATAAACACAATTTAAAGAAAGGTGTCTCAACCCTTAAAGTGTGTTAAATTTACTGTAGATGTAGTACACAGACAGAAACTACAACCCTCATTCTGAGCAGTTTTAAAAACAGTTTGTGTGAATGATGAGTCAGCATACCATTAAATTTGTTTATGTTTTAGTTCAGCTGTTAGTACATCAAAACATTCAGCTCATTCAGGAGGTCGGTGCTGCCACTTTTGGTTTTTGTAACTTTTATAATTCCTCATAGAAATACATTAAGGTCTCCTAATGTATTGTTCTAATGGTAATCTGCTGAAGCCACTCACTCTGGTTTTGTCTTCATAGGGTACATTTAGCTTTTAGCTACTGTTCTGCTACTTTTAGCTCCTAACTAGCCTTTAGATATGTTTAGGTTTTAGTTTTTGTTGCTCCTCGTTGGTTGAGCATCTCGTCCTCCTGCTGAGGAACATCAGCTGAAAGGTGCGTCTGAGGAGACGATGAGCTGCAGAAACACTGATCAGTGTTTCCTCCCACAAACTCTTCGTTAATCAGATCCAGAAGACGAGTCCGCCGAGCCTTTCCCCTCAGAAACCACCTCCATATTTTGTGGGTTTCTGAGCATCGTGATGCATTTTCCTCAGAGTGACACATTCCTGAAAACTAACAAAGACAAAATCCAAAACGAGAGTCAGGGCATGGCAAGGAGCAAGACACAAGTAGACAAAACAGAATGATCCAGTGGTGTGTGGGAGAAACGGACAGGTTTTTATAATCAGGAGGTGATTGGAAAGTGGACACAGGTGAAGCAATTAACCAGACTAGAGACAGGTGTAGATGGGCGTGGCAGGAAGGCAAAAGAGTGACTGGGGAGGAGTGAATAGTGACAGCAAACATGAACAGGAAAAACTAAACTGAAACAATAACTCAAACCGAAACAAGACAATAATCAAAACAACAAACTGAAAATACCAAACTATGACATGAACAGAGGATTAAAAGAAGCTAAAATAAGGAAAACACCAGCTAAAATTAATAAGATGCTAAAGCTAAAATTAGCATAGAAAGAAATTAAGCTACAATTTGTAAAACTGATACAAAGCTGATCAAACAGTTGGTAAAATTGTCAAAAGAAGAGGTCTGAATGTGTTTCTACGGAGAAAATATTTGTAAATAAAGTGAAATAATTCAAAAATATAAAAGTCGCAGCACAATAATCCTGATTAAAGGTTCTGATAACAGTTTAATCTGCAGGAGTTTGATTATTAAACAAACTATAAACAGGAAGTCAGAAGTCTGAACATTAATTAAAAATTAAATATTTAGAATTATTATTAAAAAGACTGAAGCACTTTAACTAAGCTAAACTATGTCAGTCCTGGAAAACAATCCAAGTTGTTCAAAACTTGCAGTTTACTTTTGTTTTATTGGTTTGAAATTTAATTATCCAAACTACATCTGTAGCTCTTGTATTACAATTTAAAGGTAATTAAAATCATTATTATTAAAGTAAGAAGCTACTTGCGTTATTTTTAATGGTTTGATCAACTTTATTCTTTAACCTTTTTTCCTAAAATGTAATTTATGATAAAACAATCTCAGTTTTAGCCACTTTTTCTATAAAAAAGCTATTAAAAGGCTTTATAATTTGTATGTTTTGAGGCCTAACTGTCAACCTCTGGCTGTAAAAAGGAGCCAGAAGTTGTTTTTTGTTGTATTTTATGATTTCAGTTTATAAAAAAGTTATGATTAATTGAACTCTGCAGCTGTTTAAACCTTAATAAAACTCTAAAACATTAAAATTAAAGGCTACTGTTTGTTTTATTAGCAGGTTCTTTAAATTCACGGTCGTATTTGTTTCTTTTGGACTTGTTCTATGTCTAATGAGCAAACGCTGATCAGCTTTCTGTTTGTTTATCTCCTCTGAGTTATAGATGATCTGGCATCGCCGTCGCAGCCGTTTGTCTCGTTTCCTTCATGAAACGAGGCGTTTGAATTCGCAGCCAAACGCTTTCATCAGAGCGTCTTTCAGAGAAGGGATTAACTCATCAGAACCACATCAGAACTGCGGCTCGGTTAATGTAAACAAGAGGGGGGGTTGCCATGGGGAGGATCATGCCCTCTTTCGCCCCAACCATCATCATCATCAGACACCTCATGTGTTGCACAAGAAGCTTCTGACACGACTGGGACTTCCTGTTCCTGACGGTCTCCGTGATTTAAATCCAGCAGATCCCAGGGTTCTGGTTCTGGTGTGTCCAGTTTGATGCCTTGGTCACCTCCCCTCACATTGAATCCTGTAGCTTAAAGCTCGCCCACAGAAATCACAGGATCTGTTTGGGATTCATCAGGTTTCTGGATCTTAACATCGACCCAAAAGTCAAGAAAATTCTGGGTCTCTAAGCAGAATGAAGACGTGTTCGGTCTGACGTGTTCGACAGATAATGAACAGCAGCAGCTCCTATACTGCAGATCAAGAAGTTCTGATCAAGAACCAGTAAGAGGTCTGTAAAACCAGTTCATTGTGGTTTGATCTAATTCAGATTCATTAAATAAGGTCTGAATGGCCTCAAAATGGCTCCACTCAGACCACCTTGGAAGGTGGACTGAACACAATCTGTCCAGAGCCGAGCTGTAGGGTCTCCTGGCTCATCAGAGTGATTGTTCTGGTTGTTTTTGGACCTGCAGTGGTCACTGTGCGCTGTAATGAGCTGTCAATCACAGACCAGCAGATTTTATTCAGCTAAATAAACACAGAGCTGATGTTAAACTCACAGTGAGGCTGTAAAACAGATGCTGGGGACAGCGTTAATAAAATGTATGAAATTTAAATTAACTGTTTCTGGAGATAAGTAGATATTTATGAAGGATAGTTGTTTTTCTTTAGGGCCATAAACTGATGAGTCAGCACTTATTTAAATGCAGTTGTGTTGTTGCACCTTTATGTTTGTTTTATCCTTAAATGTTTAGGCTTCATTTTTCTCTCCATGAAGCCTAAATTAACACATGTTTGTAATTACACCAATGACATAAAGGTGGCCTGGCTCAGAAACACTTTCTGCTCCTACCTTAATGTTTCTGCCTCCTCCCAGCCCTCAGGAGTCCACTGCACCAAGCCCCGATCCAAAATAGTTTAATGAGGAGGTTTTATTGCCTTTATTAGAAGAAAACTGGCACCGTGAGCAGGAGCCCGGTGCCCTGCAGACCCCCACCTCGGCGAGGACTGAGGAGCATTTTGTTTTTAATGTTCTCACCCGAAACCACACACCCCTGCACCCCTGCATGCATCTCACTCGCACGCAAAAAAAAAAACCCCGCATTCATGCTCAAACACAATCACATGCGCACCATCAGGCATCCTAAAGGGCAGTGATTTACAACCTGGGACTATTTTATTAATTTAATTACACTTTTACAATCGTTCCTCTCAGAGAAAAACAGAGAAAAGTGCTGCCTGGGTGTTTTTCTGCAGAGGCAGCCAATCTTCTTTTATTTTATGGACAAGAAAAAAGATGTTGTTTTATTTTATGAGCGGCCTCGAGGTTTCCTTAATGTGTCAGAAAGACAAAGGGTGTGTCGTGTAAAACACAGGATTTTAATTCTTTTTGTGTTTGTTCTCCTTAAATCTGAGGGAAACTATCACTAAAACTGATTCGTTCTCCAGTTTCATCTTTTAAACACAAATAATCCGAAAGTAGATGATTATTATTAAACCCGGTGCTGTTTGGAGCTCTAACCCGGTCCTGTTTGGAGCTCTAACCCGGTCCTGTTAGGAGCTCTAACCCGGTCCTGTTGGAGCTCTAACCCGGTCCTGTTTGGAGCTCTAACCCGGTCCTGTTTGGAGCTCTAACCCGGTCCTGTTTGGAGCTCTACAGACTCTCAGCTACTACCACACAAAATCATAGATTAATCCCTGTAAAACTGATTCAGAGTCATTTTTCTCCTGGTTGAGTTTGATCAGCTGTGGCAGGTGTAGATGAACATCTAATCATTGTTTTCTGAGAGGTTCATTCAAATCTCCACTTGTACATCAGATATTTTGCTAACACTGCAGATAAAATAGGTCACAAACACAGGCAAAAACCTCCTCGTGTCACAGCTTCACCTGTTCCTGCCACGCCTCCTGCTTCTAGTCATGCCACAGCCACGTAAATTCCCACAGTTCCCCAGTTCCAAGCCACGCCCATGTTGTCATGCCCCTTCAATCACAGTCATCTGCTTCACCTGTTTACCCCTGTATAAATACCCACAACCCACAGTCATCAGTGCCAGATTATTGAACGGTGTATTCCTAGTAAATGTCCAGCGTACCTTCACAGCCTTTGCCTGATTCCTCGTTCCATGACCCTTGCCTGTCCAACGACCCACGAACCTTGCCTGCCCCCTTTTGGATACTTCTTCGGACTCTGCTTCTGGTTGAATACCAGAGGATATTCTCGCCTCGCACTTCTGGACTTCGCCTTTTGGATTCTCCCTTTCTGGATTTGGCTTCTGCTCTCGGATTCACCGGTATCGACCCCCTGCCTGGACTTGGACTTTTTCTCTCGCCTCAGCCCCTTTCAGACATGTCTGTCTGCAACCAAACATCAAACCACAGTGGACTTACCTGTTCCAGTCCCGCTCCATGGCGGTCACGTGAGTTTCCAGAACAAAGACTCTGATCCTGCTCCAGATCCGTTTACAATAAACATCTTAAAACTTCGTCTTGGTGTTGTGGTTCTGAATCCTGTCAAGTCCTGCCTTGTCACATCGCCCTTTTGCCTTCAGCAGCAGGCGGTAATAACACATCAGCTCAAAGGAGCTTTCTGTCGACACAGCCACAGTCACTTCAGGAAATCAAATGATTTTTTTTTTTATTAAATAATTTGCTGACTTGTGTACAGAACACGTTTTTAAAAAGTTCAGATGTTTAAGCTGCAGGAAGCTTCTGTTCTCCCTCAGAGCTCTAAACTTGTTTTGCTGACATCACTGTTCTTCCAGAGCCCTCAGAGCACATTAACACACTCTGATATGAAAACCAGATTTGACAAATCACTTTTAAATGTTGCTGACGACCAGCAAAGACTTCTGGGTAACAGTGAACTTGTGACACACTGCTTCTCCTGTGCTGTAATCTCAGATGAGTAATACTGTATTTTAATGCTCCGCTCGTCAACTCATCACCTTCCTCTGCAGAATTAACACGAATGTGTCGTTAGCGTGTGGCGGTGAGCGCTCAGGGAGGTTCGTCTGTGGTGGAAAACATCAGTCAGCAGCCAGAGTCTGACAGAGCTCATTACTCATGTTACCGGCTGACAATGGCAAGGAGCCTCCGCTTCCAGGCATCCAGCACCGCCTGATTGTGGGCCCTTCACGAGTCGGGCAGAACCCCGGCAGACAGGACCAAACGCATGTATGAGGCCGGACACACGTGAAGAAGGCCCAAACACACACAGACAGGACTCAACTACAGCCAGAAAAGCCACCAGGAATGTGTTTTTTGCCTTCTTTGGATAAGTAGTAGCAGCCATACAGAAGCAGCTGTCTTGGTTTTCCTTGAAACTCTGATTTTGCTGAGCAAACCTTAAAGGTGTCAATGAATGTTCGGTTTTATAGCTGCAACTCAAACAGACTGGCATGGAGTTGGTAACAGACACAGCCAATCATCTGCAGAGTGTGCACAGGATTTCTTAGACCCAAGAGTAAAAACTGAAGAAGAGGCTCCACTTTAACACATAAGGTTTGAGTAACATTCAGTGTAAATGTTGGATTTTGCTCTGAAGGAACTGTAAGAAGGCTCTGCTGACTAATCAGAGACACCAACTGCTGCTGATATTTGTGTCGTGATGTTTGGGTTTTTGTATTTGTCTTTTACCTGTCTGAGTTATTTTTAGTTTGGCTGTATCTCAGCTCATTCATCCTCAGTTCTTCTTGTTTTTAGCTCCACACACACCTGTCCATCATCTGTAATCAGCTCACCTGTTCTGCTCCTGGCTCCTCCTCCTCCTGAGATTTCTGCCCTTAAAATCCAACATGGCTGCCCTGCCCAGGAAAAGTTGCTTCCATGAGAGGACCGGGTCGCATAACAGGACCGGGTCACATGGGAGAACCGGGTCATATTACACCTCCACATGCAGCTCTCAGGTTAATTGGAGGAAGATTTGTCACATTAGCAGCTGAGCTCTGTGGGACGTAAAGTGATGCAACTTGTTCATTTGGAGGATTTATTTTGTCTTAAACAGCAGCTGTCTCACCAAAAGGGAAGGTTTTGAAATCTGTGCAGCAAAAAACTAAAACCCTATTGTTCTGTATGAGTCATTCTGCAAACAGACTTTTCTTTTATTGTTCTTTCGCTGACACATGAGTGTAACTCACAGAAGGAGCCACAGGTCTCATCTGAGGACACCTGTTAGCACTAATATTCATTTCTGTGTTCACGGTATGAAATACTCTGCAGAGAAACTATTTTCCCACCATCACCTCCTCTGCTGCTGAGTTTTAAACAACAAGATGATGAACCTCTGGCCTGCAGAAGGCAGATCTTTACAAGAACTTTACGTAATGAAAACAGACACACGCATTAAACCATCAGAGGAGAAACGAACCGAACAGAGATTACAGCATCTACGAGTCAAATGTGTGAGACGTTTTATGAGGACAGGGGGAAAATAAAAACACATGGACTCCATTTGATTCTGTCGGTTAAACAGCGTCCAACGTCACAAAGACACTTTCGGAACACTTAACCAGAATCCAGCTTGTGCTGTGAAATATTCAAGACTGTACCCGTTTCCATCCTGCAGGAGAAAACTTTAGATCTGTGTGTTTATTAGAGGAGGGATTTAATTCCAAAACTGGAATTGTAAAAATAAATCCACACAGTTTGTTTGTTTTAAGCTAAAAGAGGTTAAAGGAGGACCTCTGCGTCGATGGCAGAGACGGAGAACATTCCTGGTGCCCTGTGTCCTTGCTGCTCCTCATCCTCTCATCCACTCATCCACTCACCACCGTGCACATTTACCCACAAAAGGTGCACGAGTCAAGCAGGTAGATTCCCCAAATGCTGCTTTTAGACAAGAGGAGCTTTTAAACTGCAGGAAGATTTGTTTTAATAAAGAGAGCTAATGTACACACAACAAAGCATCTTTATTGATATTTGTCTATTTTTGTCACCATTTTTGATTTGCGTCTCAGCGTGCAGCTCTGGGAAAACTTACACAGAAAAATATATTAAAAATGAGGTCAGGAGTAGTGGGATTGTATTATTTGTCGCAGCGCTGTGGGGCAAAATGAAACTGAGAGAGATAAAACAACTTCTGGTGTGATGATGTCACACACTAACCTTACAGCTGTCTAAACTTTCAACATTTTTACAAACAAACTGTTTGCTTCCACAAACTTTCCACTTCTTCCACAGTTTCTTCATCAGAAAAAAAATCAGTTTTTTTAAATCGGAGAACTGCACACATTTGTGAGGTGGTCCAAAAGCACCTAGTCTGTCAGTTTTGTATTATTTTCTTGTTGTTACACTTGTTTATTTGTCCTTGTTGTGAAGCTGAACTTTGTTAGCGTTCGCTGTGACTAAGTGTTGTGTGCATGTGTTGTCAATTTGCTTGTATTTTGAGTTTTGTGGGATTTTTTTTAGTCGCAGCACTCTGAACTCTCCTACCTCCTGAACAAACTGAACCTAAAGTTCTGATGGACAGAGCCTTAATGAACCGATGAAGCAGAGCGTTTATGGACTGAACATATTGTTTTGTGTAAACTCGTGTGTTTATTGTATATTATTTGGAGGAAAACCACAGCAGAGTGGTCATACATCCCAGCGCTGGGAGTTTGCTCCTCACCACATGTCTCCTGTGATGCTGGTGGATCTTCTCTCTTCCATCAAACTTCACTGCTGTGCATCGTTAGGGAAAACCTCCGATGTCTGGCAGCTTTGCAAAGCGCTGCAGTGTCCTCTGGTTTTACCAGAACAAAAGGTTTTTAGCTGTCAAACAGCACCCATCTGGAGCCAAACAGAGAGACTTTATTGTTCTCCGAGCTCCGCTGCTCCTCCACCACCCCGTCTTCCTGTTGTGCTGCTTTGGCGATGAGATGGGGATTTTTTTTTTATTTTGGTTTCTCTGCTGGAGGTCAAAGTTCCCGGGGTGTGGAATCAGAGGAGATACTGCCACGATTCGCCCCCTCCCTCACTCGTTTGTCAGCCTTCCCAGCAGCCCCTCTGAGGCAGCGAGCAGAACTTTTCATCTTCATGAAGAAAAGCCAGAAAGCTGCTGGGCTGAGGCAGAGCTGATCTGTGATGATCACTCAGCGAGCAGGAGTCTGAACGCATGCAATCCCACACAGTTCCACCCCGCTCAGTGCAAAATGTTTGTTTTACTCTCAACGTGGCAGCGTTTTTGGGTGGAAAACACTAAAATACTGAAACACAACAGCAAAACAAAAACACCAACATCTCAGAACAAACAGAATTACAGCAGCTTCTCTTAACAGAACACAGTTTATTAAACTGTAGGATTTGGGAAAACACCAAACTAAAGAAGAAAAGATTTCACTGTCAGATGCAGACTGCCATCTGACTGATGTTCATGTAAGGTACAGAGGACCAGAGATGCCCAGAGAAGACCACAGAGGACCGCCGAGGACCCCAGAGGACCACTTCAGTCCTTTTAGGGCTCCTGATGTTCTGTTTGCAGTCCTTATAACTGAGTTCATTACATCTGTTTTAGCTCCTGGTACAGAGGTACCCTGTAGTTACCCTCTACATACCTCATTTTACCCTGTATGTTCTCAGTAAGTACCCCAAACTCACCCTGTATGTATCATGTAATTACCCTGTAAATATTCTACAAGGTAATTAGAGTATACTTACTGTAAATACCCTGTGATTATCCAGCAAGTACCCCATAATTACCCTGCATATTGCCATCTAAGCACCTTGTTTTTACTCTGTACGTACCCTGTATGTACAGAGTAATAAGTCACTTTATAATGCAGCCCGTACCCTGTAAGTACCCTGTAATTACCCCGTATGTTACTCACCGAGTACTCCATAAATACCAGGCTGTATTATGTATTACTACGTAAATCCAGCTGTTCTGTGCAATAAAACGGTAAGTAAAATTGCAACAAAACCAAACTAATTTTACAGTAATGGTTCTGGATTTTAATCTTTTTTTTTTATCAGTCCTGTGTGGACCCGGGGTAAATGTTGCTACAGTTAAGCTGCCGTGTGAGATGGTATTATGACCAATAATAAGGACTAAAACCACAGAAGGATCAGTTTTCTTCAAGTGGGCGTGCGGCGGAGTCTTTAGGGACTGAGGACAATTACATCATTACTCGAACCAAGCATTGGGAGGAACTCGGGAGAGGCTTTCAGACTTTTTCCTCTGAACCGTTTGAGTCTTTGACACCTTTGAGTCACGGCGGAGGTCTTTTCATGATGCCCCCCCCAACACACACACACACAAACACACACACTCATGATGCCAGGTAAGGATGAGGCGCTGCAGACGAGTCCGTCAGCAGAAAGCAGAGATGACTCCCTGTTGTTGTTGTTCAGCAGAATGATGAGTCATTAGGGGGTTTTTAGGAGGCTGTTTCAGATGTTTGCCCCCACCCTCGCCTGCTTCAGCCTGGCTCTTCAGTGTGAGTTAAGGAGGGAGGGGGGTTAATATTTTCCATGCACTGCGTCCAGGACATTTACAGTTGGCGTCAGGGTACGCTGTTGGTCTGAAGGGAGGCACTTTGAAGTGTTTGCGGTTTTGCCACATCTGCAGGCAAGATGTTGCAGAGCTGGGAGGGGGCAGGGGGCGTTTTTCAGACGGGGAGGGGGAGAGTTTCTATCTGAGCTCCTAATGTCATGTGACAATGAACAACATGTCTTAACTCTTTCTCAGGATCACTCAGCCGCTCGTTAAATTCTCATCCCTCTTTTGGGAAATGGTTTAATTTTTATTAAGAGTCAAATGTGGCAGGTATTGTGTGTTTACAGACAGACAGGGATCCACAGGAAGAGGCTGAGCTGGACGGGGGACTTTCCAACATGTGCTCTTCATGATGAATGATGTTATTAGGCTCCAAACGAGAAAATTACCCGACCTGATTAAAAACTACGACTGAGCAGCCGAGTGCTTACTGCGTGAATACTGAGTCAGGATTAAAACTATTGTTTTACTGTTCTGTCATTTAGTTTTTGAAGGTTTTTGGCAGTCTACTTCTGCAGACTTTGTGCTATTTTAGCTGTTCACGTATCAAAAAGTTCAGCTCATTCAGCTGTGACATTTGGTTTTATAACTTTTATACATTCAGATCAATTTAATTCTTTCAAAAACTCTACTGGGCAGAATTTATTTGAGCAAACTACCTTTATTTTTGACTTTTTATGCTACTTTTAGCTTCACCTAACCTTTCACTTCTTTTAGCTTTTAGCTAGCATTTTGCTACTTTTAGTTTTAACAACTCAGTTTTCTCATTTTCTTTTTCTTAGCAGAAAGTGCCCTTTCTACAGTTTTCAGATTGTTTCACACTTTCCTAATTTAGCTGAGAAGCCATAAAAACGAGCCGAAACATCAACACTGTGGGTTTCGAACTCCAGCCGCAGATCAGGAGTGAATCAAAGGGTGGTGTCCAATTAACCGGCACCGTGGTGCCCGTTAAAGCCCCACTCAGACGTCTCGGTCTGTTCCCGCTCTTCCAACCTTCACCCACCAAAGAAAAGCAGAATTAGGCCCCGCCGCAGCTACATCGGTTTAATCACGAGTTTATGGAGCAGCCGATGGTCGCCGCGCCCACAACTATTTTCACATTTCATCAGTTTGTGGGCTTTACCAGGGTGGGGTTGGGGGGAGCTGGTGTTGATCCCACTGCAGGAATTTAAACTTTTTATTTTCCACGCCACCTCCCTCACCCTCGGCCGACACTGGCGCTACCATTTGCAGCCATTATTAAAGTCATATTTCACAGCTTCGTTCATGAAATCGTCCAGCTTTGCTTCAGATAAGTAGGATTACTGTTTGCTGCCCTCCACCCCTCAAACATACCAGAGGATGATGAGTTAGCGCTGCACGGAGCCGAGGTCAGGTTCACTCAGATCCCATCAGGCTCAGGTTCGACTCTTGGCTTCTGGACACACGGCAGCAAATTTCCTCACGCCATAAATATCGTGATGATTGAACCTCTGCCTGCTCAGACAAAAACCTGCTCTGTAAATTCACTCCAGCTAACACTTGCACTTTGACAGACCAAAAACAAAACAGTAGCTGCTGTGTTTCTGCCATCGTAGACTCTTATTAAAAACCTGTCTGTGGCAGCCATCTTGAATCAGGTTGGCTCCAGTTGTAGGCATCCATCCAGTGATTACTTCTTACAAACCTACACCTCCCATCATGAACCCCATCCTTCCAGCAAAGCACGGTGGTGGCAGCATCATTTTAGACTCTCTGTTTTAAGTTTAACAACTTGGTTTCAGCTTCTTCAGCTCACCAACATGCAGTTCCTCTAGTTTTCCTTAAATTTTCTCATGTAGAAACTCAAACCAAACAAGCTTTTCTGATTATTTCTGGGCGTAAAAAGAGAACATGTTTTCAAAGGTTACAGTATTTCCTAACCACATCTAAAGAACTGTTGGCTGTGAGAAGTATTGAACCTGTTTTTTAGTCGATCATTAGCGAGATAATTAGCATCACTTATTACTTTAGCTGCACTCAGATTACCTCCTTCCCTGGAACACAACATGAGGAGCAAATTAGTGTTGGGTTCGACTAAAACTGCTGCCCGTGTGAGTCCAATAAACATCTGAACCTCCTGGGTGTTTCAGTGTTCCTGCTGTATACAAGCCCATCATGAACTGCTTCAGCGCGCTCTGAAACCTTCACCTCCTGATTTCCTCTGGATGCAAACTTCATGAGGAGGGAGAAGAAACACACGAGATACTCCGTAACATCACCCGTCTTTCTTTATATTTACCTGAAAAACAACTTTCCTTCTGAATACGACTTCAGTGTCGCTCCAACAGAGACAGCCAGGTGTGAGACTGCAGCGCAAACAATTTGAGACAACAGTTACCTAAAATATAACTCTTGAGGCGACTTGCAGACGTCTGTGGTGACTCGTAGACTATTTTGGAAGGAAATTTGTTGCACAAATGTTCAAAACTCAAGCAAGCAAACTGCGGACCCCTGCGGACATTTGGAGCCTCTTTTCTGAAAGCTGGTCACCAACTTGTGCAGCTCAGTTCAGAGTGGATTAATATTACAGAACTTTTTTAATGTCAAGAACAAAAACGACAACAACATTCTCAGGAAGATGCAGACTGGAGGAATATTGATTAATTCACATGACAAACTTTACATCGTTTTGTTCCAACTTTTTACCAAACGTTTTACAAACTTTTCATTGTTTTCACCCTGTTTGTTTATCTTTGATCTTCTGCACTTCAGTTCATTTATCATTTTATGTTTTATGTGCTTTTATAAATAAACTTGACTTGACTTCTTTTTTCATCCAAATATCTGCTTCTTCTGCTGCTAAAATGCTCCACGTTCCTCATGGTGCAGAGGTTCATTTTATGATAAAGTTACCTGCTGATGTTAAGAAAGCCTTTCTTTAAGCCTTTCTTTAAGGCAGGAAATCAAACTCAGTGTAATTCATCCTTTGCATAAAATTCGTGCCGCTGTAATTAAGTGTTTTTATTACCAGTTACTGAATCTTACTGTGGTTGTTCTGCAGGAACAAGGAGGTAAAATGAGATTAAATAATGGCTGTAAATTAGGAAACATGTCGTTGTTTTTATAATGTGGAGTTTTACGAAAATCCTCCAATTACAAAAGCTGGGAGCAGGTTAGCTGTATTCACCCACACACACACTCTGCAAAATGAAACTGAATAATAAAGTGTTGGCATCAAACCACAAGTTATTACTCTGAGCGAACCCCCGCCGGCTGAAATGAGCTGTTCCTCTGCAGATCAAGAGGCAGGAAATACCTGCCGCCGAAGGCCCTGCGCTCTCGGGCCCCAGCAGATTTACTGGAGCAGCTAATGGCTCCAGCAGCAGGGCCTTTTTCTCCACCCTCCTCCTCCTCATGAATGCATCACATGTCACTCAGAACCAGGTCAAACGCACACATACACAAACACGCTGAGATGTTTAATGATCGAGGAGCGCTGAAACCCCTAAAACACCCAATTACAGAGAATATTAAGAAGCTTGTCGGTGGTCAGGCGCAGGGAGAGGGAACGATTTCAACATTTATATTATAACCTCATATAGCAGGAATGTGGATTTGAATAAATTAGACTCAGTAACAGAACTCTGGCCAGTGCTGCTGCTTTGTGTTGCAGAAAAATCTGATCCAGGTTCAACTTTTCTGCCAAAAAACAGTAAAAATCTTTCTGTGGCACAAACCTGCTGAGAAGTGGTCCCGCTGAAATGAGTTTGGAGGCTGTATATTCCTCAGTAAGGCTGCTCTGAACACAGCTGTGGAAGCAAAGAATGAACCATTTTGAAAAAGGTAGTTAGTTTGGAGGTTAGGATCTGTTGAATTCTGCAGCTAAATGATATTATGTTACGGTTTAAACTCGACTGATGAAGGACAGAAAAGAAAGTCTTCTGTGTAAAGTGTAGCCCAGAAACATTTACTCCAGCTCACAGAAACACTTGACTCACACACTTGACACTCCGGGCCTCAGCCCGCTCTCTGCTCTGACTCACATTGGAAAAAAAGATTTAATCACAAGTAAAATTGTCTCGGTGGAAAATAATTCACCAGGGCATAATGTGCATGTGCGAGCTATTTGGACTCATTACGCTGCAATCCTGAAAGGTTAGGGAATTGAAACCAGCACCAAGGACGGCCGAGCTTCCAAGGGCACCGGGGGAGCTGGGTCCACATGTTGCTGCACAGAGTGTCGCCATGACAACAAGGCAGGAAAGAAGGGGTCCGGTGGACTCCGGTGATGTTCTTCAGGCTCCAGAGAAATTGTTTCTGCTCAGCTCTCTGAAGTTCAGTCAGGTTGAGGTTCTGGACTCTGACTGGACCGTTCTGTTGTAGATTAGCTGCTGTGTTTGGGATCATTGTCCTGTTTGGTCCAAGCTTCAGCTGTCGGACAGATGGCCTCACATCTGACTCCAGGATCAGCCCAAACCATCAGCCCTCCACCACCGTGCTGACAGCTGAGAGGAGCTGTTTGGTGCAGTGCATTCTGGGTAAACATCTGTCCTCTGCTCTGATTGCCATGTTGTTTTTAGAGAGAAGATGCTTTGACCTTTGACCTTGCTGATGTCTTTCCACCTTGGCATTGTGTTAACTCACACCTGTAGCTCCAGAGCAGCAGAACCTGCTGCTTTCATAGAGGTGGTGTTTGGGTCTTAAACTTAGAGCTGAAACTCCTCCAACACTGAATCACATTCATACTTTTCATGCTTTTCAGGCCACTTCCAGATGGAAAGAAATTCCTCTTTTTTATGTTTTTCAGAGCAGTGTTATCCGTCAAACGTTGCTCAGCAGGAAGGTCAGAGTTTTGGGAATGTTTCTTCTCCAGTGAGCAGTTTTGATCTCTAATGTATGCTAGGCAGAAGTCAGAACGTTCTGTCTGTGCATTAAAGGAGTAAAGATGTCGTCATTCGTCATCGTTTTATTCACCTCAGAGATTAAAACCTTCACACTCAGTCCAGCCTCCAAATCCATGCTGCTGTTGGAAATATATACCATGTTGTGAAAAGTCTGTGTAACAAATCCGAACGAGGCCAAAAAAGCAAAAGATAAAAACCCTTTCAGACCCTTGACAACATGCTGGGAGAATTAAAAAGCAGCCAAAGAGAAAGCAAAGCTGATCAGATCTGTATATATTGACATGATTTACTGTGAGAACTGGAGCTGGAGAGGAAAGCACATTCCTTCAGTCTGAATCCTCCGGGGATTCGAGGTTAGACTCGTTTCTGTCTCTCTGAAACCGACCCGGCTCCAGATTCTGACTGACTTCAGATCCCAGTGAGGCTCAGTCTGTCCAACGCAGACCCTCGAGATGTTTGAACAGATTCCTCTGCTCTGGAAAAGAACCCGACTTCAAATTCCTGAGGGTGTTTAGTGTTTTCACAGGAGGGTGTAAGCTGCACACCACTCTGAGTGATGCATCTGCACGTCAAAATCTAAAAATTTAAAGTGCTTTTAGCAGCCTCTAGAGGCCACAGTGGGTATTACACCCTACAACATAACATAAAGCTTTAAAATATAAGCTTTTTTTCATGAAAACTACTTTGACTTAATGTCTCAAAGATTAAAATTTGATTTATCAGAGATAAAACCCTGTCTGGGGTTCAGGATCTTCTCTCAGCTACTTGAAAGTAATAACTGGTGTGACTAAATGGCTTGCGCTTATATAGCACTTTATCTAGTCCAAAGACCCCAAAGCGCTTTACACTACAATCATTCACCCATTCATCCTCACATTCACACACTGATGGCGGTAAGCTACATTGTAGCCACAGCTGCCCTGGGGCGGGCTGACAGAAGTGGGGCTGCCATCACACCGGTGCCACCGAACCCTCTGACCACCACCAGTAGGCAAGGCAGGTGAAGTGTCTTGCCCAAGGACACAACGGCTGAGACAGCCGGAGCGGAGGCTTGAACCAGCAACCCTCCAATTACAGGACAAACCTCCTACATCCTGAGCCACTGCCGCCTAATTTAGTTCCTGTTAAATATAAACTAGTAACTAAATATCTTTGAATGCTTGAGAAATAATCTCAGAAAACTAATTATTATGACAAAAAAGTGGCAAAATATTTCAAACCTACTGAGCTGGTGTTTTATAATTTGAAGATTTTTACATCAGCAGAGACTGTAGTTGAGTTAGAAGAAATGTTCTGATTAGAAAATTAAAACAAGAAGTTTGTGAGAGCATCCTTAACTTTTGAGGTATTTCAAAATGATTAGTATTTCCACAAACTCTCAAACACTGACACATAATAAAAATAACACCCAGTGTTTTTTATCTGCAAAGTTTCACTACAGAATAAGAAATCCTGCCATTTTGTGCCATGACCTTTGACCTTCTCTCTTTCAGATAACATTTGGTACAAAAATGGTCAAACTCTGATCACAGCTCAGTTGTTTTTTTATTTTACCTAAAACCTTTCAGAGACCTGCTAACAGAGTTTAAATACTCCCCTTTTGATATGTTTTTAACCAATGAAGATCGTTTAAATGATCTGGTATGGTTTTTATTCAGCCTTTGTCTTCTTATTTTGTGTTCTTATCAGTTTACTTCCTGTTTTATTTTGAAGGACCTTTTCGCTGTCATTCATTTATCGTCTAAATAAGGACCTGAAATACTTCATATCGTCTCAAAGCAACGACAATCAGGATCTTTCTTTCTTCACATTTTCCTAAATATTTGCTCCTCACAGATTGAGAAGTTTTTTAAAGTTAGTTTGAAGATTTAAGATTTAACTTTTATCTCTCCTGATCTGCAGACAGTTTGAAACTGACACCACGAACGATGATGTGCAGACTTTTTTTCTGAATGGTGCCATTAGAAGAAACTAATCATTTGTAATTTCCTGCATTCAGTTTTATTATATTTTCTTTGGACTTCTGCTCTTTGAGCTGAAACATTCCCAGACCTGAACCCCATGTTTGATACGCTCTGTTGTGGATTTAGAGCTGAAGCTCTGCTCTGCTGATGTGACCAGACAAATTAGTGTTACAGCAGTTAATGTATTCAAACGGCTGCCGAGCGGCTGCAGAGGACATTGAGCACTATTAGAAATGATAGCTTTGACTGTCGGAGAAGCTAACCACTCCTGAAAAGGTGACAGCACATTTGGCTGCCATTTGCTGGTGGAAAAAAAAAGTTTAACTTTGGGGCATTTTGATCTTTAATTTATGCTGGATGTGGAAAATCTGTTGATGCAGAGATCACCCAACGCCATCACGATCCAACACGTTGATGGTTTCGCTCACAAACTGTCCTTTCATTCATTGAATAAATCCTCACAGCTCTCCCATCCAGAGTGCTGGATATCTGAGGCGAGTCCTGGACGTGTTTCACGCAGACAGAAAGTGACAGGCCTGAAATGACGCCAAGGCAGATATGAAAACAGGCACTGTTTGTCAAAACCAGGAAATAATCAGGCCCCACATCCACCTCAGAGGCAACAGCTGAAAACTATTAACCCAAAACAATGAGCTGCTTCGGCTGTTAGCTTTAGAAACAGCTCTAATAGTTAAGAGAATTATCATAATGATCTGAGAAGATATCACTTATCTTGTGTCCACACAGTCATGTACTGTAGATATACTGAAGTTAAATGAGTCAGCAGGAATTATCCGCCTTTAATCCAGTTAGCTTTTGGCAGAAATGTAGGATAAAATCTTTACTTCGATGCAAAAAGACTTTTATTTATCTGACAATAATCATCACATCAAAGACAAGAAACAAACTGCTGAATCACAATAAATTATTAATGCTGTGAAAACTAAAATTAAAGCATAAGCCTCATAAAACCTTCAGCTTTAAAAAGGCAAAAGTGTAAAACGTGAAAAAATACAAAATTTGTACCTGAATCAAAAAAAAAGGTATTTACATCTGATGCATTAAATGAACATTTCCTGTAGCTTGAGAGAAAACATTAAAGGTCCAGCGCAAAAGATTTAAACACATTTAGAGGCAAAACTGCAGTTTACAATAAATTTCATCCCCATTATTTTACCCTCCGAAGGCCAAAAAAATGACTTAAAAAGTCTTCTCGAGAGCTTCTGTTTGGTTTCTGTAGCTGTAAGACAGAAACAATGTTTGCAGATTTAAACACTTTATAATCCCAGTCATCCATGCTGAGAATATCATCCCCACAGTAAAGCACGGTGGTGGCAGCATCATGGTGTGTTTTTGTTAGTCTAAAACTTTTACTGCCTGTCTGCCAACAAGTCACTCTAAATATTTCACTCTGGAAGTTTTTTTAAAATGTTTATTGAAGAAAATATGTAAAAATATTTGTTTGGCAACGAAGACATCACAAAATAATTACAGGTAACAACATGGAACAAACAAAGTCAGCTGAAATATAGGTCATACCTCAGTTATGGCCAGTTTTCTCGTAATTTGAACAGTGAACGTTAAAAAAAGTAAAAGAAAGTAGGAAGAGGGAAGAGGAGAGGGGTTAAATAACTAAACAGGGAGATAGAAACAATTTAGTACACAGCAGGAGCTTAAGGTCAAATTAAAAAGTTCAGGAAGGTTTGCCACTTCTCAAAAAACGTGCCGCTGTATGATTGTTTAATTTCTTCAAGCTTGAAGAAGGATCTTAGCCAGCGTGGAGTGGAGAGAGCAGAAGATGTCACCATGCCAACCAGAGGAAAATGATCCGATCATCTGAAGAAAGTGATTTGTCCTCTGGAAAACCAAATACAGCGAGAAGGAGGGGGAGGATTTATATGTACAGAGCGTTCATCAGACCAGCGGTTACGAAGCTGTGGTCAAGATCCCAATATGGGTCACAAAACACCAAGTTTGGGTTCCGAGATAATCTCCAGATATCAAATTATCCTTAAAAATGATTGCTTATGGCATATTTTCACCACAAAGGATAAAAACTGTAGTCATGAATGAATACAAACGGTTATTAAAAGCCATTATGTTGTCATTTTGCCCAGGTTTAATTGTGTTATTAGTAGTTTTTCTGTTTATATATTTAAACTTGCAATAGTCACAATCATTCTGTGGGTTCTGTTGCAGTAAAATGGAGTCCCATCCACAGTGGAAGTTTAAGACTGACACTAAAGTGATCTGAGCAGCAGAAGCTTCGTTCCTCTTAGAGATCTTCATGATTTGTTTGAAACCTTCACTGGATGGTTGATGTTTCTTTTAGGCTACAGTCTCCTTCACGGTTTGGTTCTGGCAGCAGTTCCAGAGTGTTATATTTAAGAATAAATCAGATTTTAGATTTAATTTTGTTTTGTTTCCACCCAACATCCAGAGAATATTTCAATTCGTAAAACCAGGTGTTTTAATAGTGAACTTGAAACCCATATAATGTATCCAGATACATGCTGTGTGTAGTATTTATCCTATGTATATATATTTGTTAATTATCTGAAGTCATTCTGTAAGGTTAGATTTCTCCAGCTGATACAAACCATTCGCTCTAAAACAGAATCTGCACGTTACTCCAGTGATTTTCAGGGTTCAGTCAGTAAATCCATTCCACCAGGAGCTCCGAGGCTCTGAATTTTTGAGACACAGAACGTAATGGAGCTCTGCTGACTTGTCGGTTCTGCTTCTGTAGAAGGTGAGTTTCCTGCTGAGGGTTTTATTGTTTCATCGCAGAGGCGAGGAAAACGTTCCTCTTTGCAGAAACCCACCTGGGTGTCGTCATGCTTTCCACACAGCTGCTTCGGGATTTATCTCCTGCTACAGAGAAGTTTTTACTTTCCAAAAATACAAATCAGACCCACAGAACCAGAACATGTGCGTTCAGCTTCAAGTTCTCCATCAGAGATCTGAAAGAAGAAACAAAGACGTTTCTACTTCATGGCGACCATCCAGACCGGCATGATGACCTCAGGGAAGCCTTCCTGCTTCTCCACAGCCAGCACCTCCAGGCCAGCCTTGGCGATGATGTCCTTCATGATGTCCAGGTGGCGGCTGATGCTGCTGTCGATGGGGTCCAGTTTGCAGCCCTGCCGCGCCATATTGTCCTTTATTATGATGACACCGTTCGGACGCAGGCTCTTCTTACAGCGAAACAGGAAGTTCATCAGGTCTTTGTCGGTTAGATGACCTGAGGAGACAAAAACAATCAACCAGACATAGATTTTAGTTCTTTCTAAAGCTGAAGGTCAGTTAATTTAAGAGTTTTAAAGCATACACTTCTTATTAAGAGCTGAAAAGAATGGATTTCTTGGATCAAACTGTGTTCAAATTACATCAGTTGGATCTATGGGCCACTGGACCCTTTATGTCACAATGCAGGCATCTAAAGGATCCATCCATCCATCCATCCATCCATCCATCCATCCATCCATCCATCCATCCATCCATCCATCATTTCTCTCCCCAGTGACACTCTTCAGCTCCTCCTGAAGGTGTTCCCAGACCAGAAGGGTTTATTCCTCCAGCGAGGTCTGGGTCTGCCCTGGGGTCTCCTCCCAGTGGAAAACCTTGAGAGGGAGGCAGACATTAAGGAGGCATCCTAATCAGATGTCTGAACCTCCTTAGTTGACTCCTTTGGAGGAGCAGTGGCTGTACTCCAAGCTCCCCATGGATGATTCTCACTTTATCTCAAGATGAAGCTTTTTCAAGCTCATGTTTATTTAGTCATGATCCAGACCTCATGACCATAGGTGAGGGTTGGACCAGTAAATGCAGAGCTTTGGCTTTCAGCTCCTTCTTCACCATGACAGACCAGAGCGACGCCCTCATTACTGCAGACAAGGCCCTGATCTTTTAATCCATTTAACTACCTTACCAAACTCTGCCACTGTAATGGAGTCCCCTTCCCCCAGAGTCCTCAGACTCTGCTTCTTCACAGCTGGACTTGACCAGATTAAAGGGATCCTCAAATAGGTCCTTCCACCACCCAATAATAATTTTAGTGCAGATCAGCAGTCCCCCACCCAACCCAAGCCTAGAACGATTCCTGCTTTCCTTTTCTGAAGTGCCAGACAGTTTGTTAGTACCTTCTTGAGGCCAACCAAGAGTCCTCTACCATGACCTCTCAGATCTCCTTTTGCTTCCATCCAGGAGAAGGGTGTGTACACAAATTGAAGCAGAAATATCACCTTAAATACTGAAATCTCTCTGACCGGAGAGCAGATCTGATCATACTTACACGCCACCCACTGCATCCAGATGACATCGTACTTGTTCTTCGGAGGCGTAAACTCCTGCAGGTTGAAGCAGTAGTAGGTCTCGATTCGGTCTGCGTCGTTGCCCAGATACTCCTCATGTGCGTGAAGCAGGAAATGCTCCATCATGTCCGCCATCTCTAGTTTCTCAAACACAGGAAGAAGGACGCCTTTGGTCACACGTCCAATCCCAGATCCACAGTCCAAAGCGTACTGTGTTCCCGCCTTTCCAGGTCCCTGTTGGTAAACAGACTTCTTTAACTGTGATCAAATCCAACTTTCAGATGTTATTTTTTTTCTGAAATAAAATGAGTAAAGACAAACTGAGTCAGGCTTTTAAAAATGAGACCTTTTAAGTGTAAAGTTTACAGAAAGTTTGATAGTTTCATGTTCGCAGACATCCGGCGTCAGATCTGACAAACAAGTTGACCTCAGTTCCTCAGCTTTACCACAGAGGAACAAAAAGTCGCCTCGCTTGTATCCTGCTGGTTTTTCTTTCTTTTCATTTGGTTTTCTGACCTCAGTCCAACCCCTCTGAACCAGGGGCCCCAAAGTGTGACGGCATGAAAAAAATGGGGCCCCGAGGATCTCAGTTAAAGGAGGCTTCCTGGTTTCAGTGAATTACTGCCACATTTCTCTGCCTGTGTGTTCATCTGTTTGAACTGGATGCTTCTGAAATCTTTTCCTGCCTCTCTTGTTTTTCACATGACTTTTTGGGCATCTCATAGTTTTTATCCTTTTATTGCTCAGGGTGTTCCAAAATGAAGCTGAAACAGAACAATTAACGAAACTAGAAAGACAAACTTTCACACAGTAAAACACAACAATAATGCACATTATTAGTCTGAAGGGAAATTCTCTGAGACAGCAGCAGACAGAAGGATCCATCCATATATTCTGCATTATTACAGTAAACATCATCACAGCTCCTCGTCCCAAACTTGAACTTGTTATGTTTACATTTGTACCAGAAGAAAAGTGGCCTCTTGGTGTCTGCTGGTCTTTAAAGCATCCAGAGTTTGCAGTTTATAATTAGCACTGCTGTAAAACTGATCCTGTATATAGCCAGGTGACTGGGTCAAACATTTCTCCTGAATTAGCAACAACATCTCACCCAGCATCTAAAAAAGAAGGTATCTCTGCAGCTTGCACACATACCAGCTGCATGGATGATCACACTTCAATTGTTTCTCCTACAAACGATTGACTTTATTAATTTAAAGGTCCAGGAAAAGTGTTAGAATAATCTTAAAGGTTGGATTGTCCAAATCCGATGGCTTCAAGCTTGTTTTTATTCATGTGAAGAAGTTTAAATTCCTTCATGCTTTAGTTGAAACTCAGGCAGTCCAGTTAAAGCTTCATAAAATTAATAAAATAAAATAAAATAATTTTTTACTTTTTATGGACAGAAAAAAAGCACAGAGATGGGACATTATATGTTCTAGAAAAAGGGATCCCTAAAGCATCAAAACAATAACAGGCGAGGACCACGAACCAGGCCCTGAGGAACACCACGTGTAATCAACGTCTTTAACACAAACTGACGTTATGACAGTATTTCTTTTATAACAAGATGTTTTTCCTCTCACCTCATTTGTAAAGCTTAAACAGCGTTAAAGCAATAACTGAAAGCCATTTTATGACTCAAGTTAATCATTTTAAGCTCAGAGTTTACTGGTAATATTCGTTCATAACTCCAAAAACAAAAGAGAGCTCTTATTGGACCCAAATCATGTGACCTGCAGCGTCCTCTGTCTGAATGTTTATTGAACTGGCATCGAGCCTCAGCTGCTATTAGAAAGTGCTCATAAAACAAGCTGAAATCCTTTCTGTGGCGTCAGGACTGTGGATTCCTCCCCCAGAATAAATGCTGACATGAACGTTCAGAGCTGCTTTAAGTCCTTGTGTCACCAAGAACAGCCGAAGAACAACTTACCACAAACCTCTTCAGGAACTGACGGGAACCTTCCAGGTCCACGTTGGATATCTCCACAAAATCTCCCATCATGCCCTCCTCCGAGGCCGGGACGTCCTCATAGAACTGCTGAGCTCTGTAGTAGAACTGTTTCTCACCTTTGATGTACTCGCAGGTGACCGGAAACAGCTTCACTGTCGGCACAAAGAGGAAATAAAACCAGAAGACAGCTTTAATCTGATCCAGTACTCAGATGTTAAAGACAGGTTAGACACCGGGAACTCTTTCACTGAGAGTAAATCAGACCTACAAAGAAGGAACTGTAACCTCCCCCTCCTTGTTTCAGCTGCAAGAAAATCTCTGAGGTTTGGTTCTAATTGTTCCTGTAAACTAGAACCAAACCGACCCGTGTTTAGCTCCATGACTCTGAGGATGTGAAGCCAACAGTGTTGGTTTGAGAAATTTAGAAACCGACTTTTTTTAAACCTTCAGAATCTGAGTTTAACCTCAACCACAAGGGTGAACTGTTCAAACTAAAGGTTTAAACTCTGCACTTTTCAAAGACGCTTCTTATCAGAATCAGAAACAAGTCGAAGTAAACTTTCCTCAGCGTCATAAATAAATGCTCTTTTAGATCTTGTCAGATAGGGTTTTCCTGATATTTTTCTGCTCCCTGAGACCCTCTCTCGTACAATCAGAACTTTATACACCCGGCACCATGATGATAAACCATCATGACCTTGGTACGGAGGTATGAACCTGCTTTATACCATCATGGATTGATCAGATGTAACTCAGAGACCACACCTGAAGACCTCGTCAAGACCCTGCAAAGACCAGCCAGGTGACAGTTCACACAGCACCACCTGGGGACTAATAAATCATTAAATGTTGGTTTCTGGCATCATAGATGCTCCATTGATGTTACCTGAATTATTTACTGGTTTGTATCTAGACAGATTTTCTGTGAATTGTAGAGTTTGACTTAAATCATGAACAGTTCATGGAAAAGTTTGTTTCAAACTGTTTATGGTGCGCTCAGAACATAAACCTAACAGATTATTTTATGTTTGATCAGTGAAGAGAAATGGTTTCCTTGTTATTTTTTAAAGTTTTAGACAAATTAACAACAACATAAACAAAAAAACACATTTACAAATTAAAATGTTTCTGAATTTTTCAAAAATTTTCCAGAAACATTCCAGTTCAGGGTGATAAAAGATTAATTGTCTGGAGATGAGTCATTTTTAGGAAGTTAAGGCATTAACAGCTCAGTTTCAGGACAATGCAGGGAGACGGTTTGCCGTACGAAAGGTGTTGGATTTTCTGTAACACAACCCAACAGCTGGCTACTGCAGGCAGATTAAATCCCGCAGGAAATGTTGGATGATAATTAGAAAACTATAAATATCCTGGAGCTGTTCGAACGCGTCAGCTGCAGCTCAGAAACGTCTTCAAGGCTCTTCAGCACCGAGCCATTATCTGTTGAACTGAGAGGTTAGGAAACTAGACAACTGGTTCAACAAAGCATCCGGAGCCGTCGCTGCCTCTGATCTGCTGAGCTGAAATAAATCCACAACATTTACAGCAGCTTAGATCACTCGTCTCTCCATTGGCGGGTGGAGGTGAATGTTGGTACAGTTGTCAGAGATCTTCAGCAGGATTCCTGACACCAGAGTGAAATATTAAGAAGGAGGATTGATTTCCTGCTGGACTCCCTCCTTAATGCAAACAGCTGAGAAAAGCACCTAAATGTCAGATAAATGCTGCTTACATTTGTATCTAATATCTCTCTTTTTAGTTGAAGATTTTATGTTTCTTTACTTCGAACACTTCAAATTAAAATGGACTAAAGAAAGAAAATAAAATGTAACAATGAGCAGACAGAGTGTGTGAAAATATAAAACTGAAAAGAGTCAAGACTGAAGCAAAGCTTTGAAAATCTTACTTTTCTCATCAGATTCCTGTTTTATAGAAGTCTCTTAAATATGTTTCCTGCACATCACAGCCTTAAACACATTACAATGTAACAGGTTGCCAGAGAAAAGCAACAAAATCAGTTTGAAAACAAATAAAAAGCAAATATTTATAGGATTACCTGTTTTATTGTTTAAGAAATTTTGGATATTAAATTTAAAAAGCTGGACTTGTGATTAGATTTGATTTCAAAAAGGAGTTTTGTTTGGTTTAGTTCAGTTTAAAAAAGGAGAACAAACTGAACGAAACAACAAAGATCTCCTTCCTGAAGATGATTTATGATCTTTTCTTTTTTAATACTTTAGTAAAAACAGTTTTTTGGGATAAAAACAGAATTTATTAAAGCAGACTTCTGTCACTTAAATCCTAAACCTTGAAGCTAAACATCAAATCTTCTCCCACTTCCGATGTAAATAAAGTTAATTCCAGTTAAAGTTGCGAGGATTCATCCTCCGGCTCTCGTCCTGATAAAACACCTGTCAGTTCGGAGCGTGTGATTGGTCCTTCTGTGTCATGTGACTCAGAGGGAAGGTGAGATTAGGAGCTTTGAGCAGGATGAAGATGAAGGGTTGACAGCGTTCTGTTTATTTCCCACCTTCAAAGTGCAGCAGGACGACCTTTGACCTCTGCCATAACACTTCATTAATGTTGCTGTGAGCCGTTTCTCTTTTTCAGTGGTTGTGTTTTCTAAATTCAGAAACAAAAAGGCAGTAAAGGGATTCATCTGTTTAAAGTTGTAAATAATCTGTTTAGCACCAACTGATATGATTTAGTGCCTTCATGCCTGACGTTCCAAACCATTAATGGGCCTCGGATCGGGTTAGTGGGCAGAAAATAAAGTGTAAGAAGGAGCTCCTGTTTCTGCAGAACATGGTCTGATGATGGACATGTGCATTTCAGCAGAGAGGAGACTTCAACTGTCATGTTGGCTCGTTAAGCCATTTGTTACCAGAAGAAAGGAAATGAGCAGCTGGAGGATAACAGCCTTAAAGAGCTTCAGCTTTCATTTCTGGTTTACTTCTCTTGAGCATCGTGACATTAAATCCATTTAAAGTTAATGTAAATGATCTTCTATGGAAGGGTTCTTCTCAGTAAGTGGAATATATGAGACAGCGGCTTGTTGAAATCTTGATGTGGCTGCACCAGAAGAAGGAGTGGGTCATCAGCAAAACAGGAGATGTGGTTTGTTTTAGGGAAGAAATCGGTCCAGGAAGGAGGTCCCG
Source organism: Kryptolebias marmoratus (assembly GCF_001649575.2). Classification (NCBI taxonomy): domain Eukaryota; kingdom Metazoa; phylum Chordata; class Actinopteri; order Cyprinodontiformes; family Rivulidae; genus Kryptolebias; species Kryptolebias marmoratus. The sequence goes on along the minus strand of NC_051447.1, from coordinate 4,342,350 downwards.
GCAAGTTGACTGTGAAGTCTTCAAGAACCAAAAGGAAGTCCAGATGTCTGTGATGGATGTGGGACAATCTGCAGCGTCTGTTCAAGACGTGAAGGAAGGAAAACCGCTGCTGTTTCATTTGCAGGACAAACCTTCAGGAAACGTTCATGATAAGGGAGAAGAACCCAAACAATGACTCCATCATCTTTAGCTGCAGATTTGTCCAAATGCTGAGCTTAGCCTTCAATGATCACATGAGCATCGGAAGAACAAGGAGGGTTAGATTTACTGAATCAAAATGTTTTTAAACAGTGGCTTACAAAGTTAGGCCCAGGACCCTTTGGTTGGTTGAGAAGTATGTCTATCCATACTTTATAACACCATATTATACTTATTGTGCAGCTTTATGTTCCAATAAATATGTCTAGGTTCATTAAAACAAAAAAGGCTGTTTCTTCCAACAAGCTGCTTCAGCTGCAGCCAAAGCTGAAGGGTGACGGTGTAACTGATGTGTGTCTCTTACCCAGAGGGATCTTCTCCACCAGGTACAGGTAGCTGGCAAAGAACTCGCTCCTGAGCGTGTGGTGCAGGTGGAAGGACATGCTGTGGCGACACATGGTGTCATCCGTCTCCTTCCAGCGGTCCCTGAACGCCTGGTGCGCTCCTTTGTACTCGAGGTTCGGGGATGAGTTGTTGTTTTCGTCTTCCAGGGTGATCTCCATGTTTGTCCTGGAGTCCAGAGGCTGTTTGAAGGAGACGGAGAAGCTGGGACTCTGTTTCTTCAGCTGCTGCTAAATCTGTCCAGCTGAGAGATAAACACGCCTCTGCAGGCGGTCAGCGATCAGCGCAGACCTTTTTCTCTGAGGGACACTCTGACACGTCCTGTCAGATTTACAGAATCACCTGCTGGAGCGGAGGAGGGGCAGGAAGAGGCATCACTTCGAGCTTTAAAGTCCAACACCGCAGGAGGACCAGTTCATCTGACATTCAGAACTTTCATTTTCTCTCATTCTGTTTAAAGACAGGACTTTTATTAATACTAACACACATCCCAAAGAACCTCACTCCCTGAATATTTTTATATTTATAACAGAATAAAATGCTGAAATTCTGAGGAAACACTGTTTGAAACTCCTAATCCAGTCCTCAGTTCTTTATATTCTCCTTCCAATAATCCAGACTTTGCTGTAACCTTTAGAAAGTGGTTCTGATCATCAGTTCTCCAGACTTTCTGAAGCTGAAGAGGTTTTCTTTAGACGTTGGCTACTTTTCCTCTCAGTTTTAGTCCTTGTTCCTGGCCATTTTCAGAGGAATGTTTTTAACTCTGACTGACCTCTGACCTCTGACCTCATTCAGACAGAAAAGGCTTCTAAACTAAAGGGATGAGTCAGCTTCAACTTACAGTTTGAATTGAATTTTTAGCCTCTTCGTTCCTGTCACGAAGACTCAATTTATTCCTGTTTCTTTAGCTGAATCCACGGAAAACACCAAAGATAACAGTTTGACAGAAAATAAGATTTTCCTCCAACAAGGTTCTGGTTCTGGTTTCTGCTGGATTTCTTAGTTTCTTAAAAAGACAACTTTTATCTGCTGGAGACGGTTTTTTAAGGCCTCAAACGTCTTTTTATGTCCTCCACTTGTTCTGTTTCTGCAGAAAAGTTCACACTGCACACCACGCTGAAATTTAACAAACTTTCTGCTATAACTAAGACTTAAACGAGTTCAATAAAACAAACAACTTATTCTCTTGATGGTTGAAGATGTTTGGGTTTCTCAAAGCTCCTCGTATGAGAAGTGAAACATCTAGTCATGTCTTGAACCTACAAATACATACTTCCTGAGACTGAGAATTTTTCAAAATGTCCAAATAAAAACTCTGAAAGACCAGTTTAAAAGATTACAAAGAAGAAGAATAAAATAATAAGAACTGGATGAAGATTTTTCAGTTAATTGGTTCAGAATGCAACAAGCCATGTTTTCTTGACTTTTATCGACGCACTGAGACTTTAAGGTGCTTTAAACATGTGGACGAACAAAACAATCTAAAACCTGTTTGCCCTTTTGCTTCTCTGCAGCATACGGAGCTCAATCGTTGCACAGAACCTGTGAGCAGTAAATAATCAGAATGTTGATTCATTGCTTCTGTCTCTCCGTATACATCAGAGAATTCTCAAACCATTAAAACTGTGACTCGTGAAAGAAAACTAATGTTGGTTTTAAAGAATCAGACTCTTCATATAAACTGATCTACAACCACTTGAAGCAAAAGCACCAAAATGAGCACCTTCTTTCCACCTTTAAATGAAAACAGCTAAAGTTCTCATTGTCTTAATTTATTCTCAGGATAAACCGGTTCATATCTGATTTAAGCACCTCTTGGTGTTTATCTTTCCAAGCCACACAGGTGACAACTTTTAATCTCCAACGGCTGCAGAAACTGTCTGAGAAAAAGTTCTTGTAGCTCCAGAAATATCTGTGTATTTTTGACCCGTCACACAAATATTTTTCTGCCGCGCTCATCTCCAGCCGGGAGTTAAATTTAGAGGAGTGACATCAGCTGTCACATGGGGAACCAACGAGTGCTGAGGCAAGCAGATGCTTTCTGCAGAGCAGCTTTACTGTGTTACCGTATCAGTTCCACCTGCTGGTGATCGCTTAGCCTGTAGATTTGTAATTCAAGCTACATGGCCGGGCCAAATCATTTCTTTCTCTAATGTCTTGTTTTTCAGATTTGACATGCACGTTGTGATGGGGTTAGTGTCTGAACCAGAGAAACCGTCTGTGAGAGCTCAGACAGCCCAGCATCCATCAACTTTCTTCTCTGAAGCTCAACGGGACTTCGGGGCTTTCTTTTGTAATAATTTAAGACAAGCCACTGACCCAGAAACTGCTGAGTCATTGGTTGCCATGGTGATTCTCACCTTTTCTGGGAGAGCAGATGAAGCAGCACTTCAGGCAGACTAGAAAGTAAGCCTCAGAAAAACAGTCGCTGTGTGAAAACTAAAAGAAGGAACTGAAAACCTCTTGACCCGTGAGCAGCAGAAGGTTCTGATGGTTCCACATGTTCATGTTTATGATTCTACATGGTTTTATGGAGGAGATATGAGTTCAACATTCTGTGGGAAGATCTGTAAAAATCTGTGAAAAAACTGTTAAAGATCTAAAACCTCAGGTCAGTCATTAAAGACCAACTTCCTGTTTAAACTCTGAGCTGTAGAGCTCCAAACAGGACCGGGTTTAGAGAACAGGACCGGGTTTAGAGCTCCAAACAGGAGTGGTTTTGTATTTTTTCACTTTTTTTTCTTCTTGAAATCAGTGGAAAGAATATTGATACAAATATCATATCAGAAATCAGAAGAATAAAAAAGAGTAATTCTCCAACAAGCAGCACAAACTAAAACAACCCATTTCCTGCAGTCAAGGTGAAGCTGGAAGGTGAATCTGAATCAACTCGCTGAACTTCTCATCTGGAGCAGAAACATTCAGCTCCTCAGCGTCACCTTCCTCTGGGGTCAGGCGCCGTGCTGCCAGCGTTCACCTCTTCACCTCACCCTGCAGCCTGAACATCCATCATATCTGCAGAAGGCCTCCAGGCTGAAAGAAGAGCACTTTTTCTTTTGTGATTGCACTCAGGGGGAGCTTTCCTTTCTGCTTCACTCCCAGTGAACAGCACAACCCTGTCTGAAGTCCTTTTGCTTCTGATGATTATCTGCCTTTGGGAACAAGTTCTGTAAAAGTTTTACCAATAATTCTTCCTGTGTTTCTGGTAAAAAGGCCTGTTAGGGTTTAAAAACATCAGCAGAGAACGAAACAAAATGTCCTGTTTCTCTGGGAACCAACATTTAACCTAAATGATGCTGTTTTATCCAATGTTTGCCTCTAATTTATTACAATAAAACACGTTAACAACTCAGCAGTAAAGTCACCACTTCACAGAGCGATGGATGTTTCAGTGCACAGCAGACATTCATGGTCCCCTGAGGATAAATCACAGTAACTTAATATTATTAACTAAATATTTACACAACCTGCAGCAATATCTGACATCTGATCCAGACTGAAATCCTCAATAATAACCTTTATTTTCTAAAGCCTGGCCAGCATTTTGTTTTCTTTTATTGATTTATTTAAAATAATTAAACTTACTGAACTGGAACCATTTCCTCTCTGACAGGTAGGCCTATAATTTAAGGCACTTTCAGGTTTTTAAGGTGATCTAAACATGTCGTGTTTTGTCCAATCAAGTCTGTAAATCAACACTTATGAAAACAAAACACTTACATGTTAGCTCCTGTTTTCCTCTTTTTGAAGGGGAATAAACAGACAAATTCAGAAATCGGATAAAATTTGAAGTCATTTATTAGTCTGAAATATTTTGCCTCTGCATTAATTATTAAAATTCAGTCTCTTTTTGACTTCTAAGTTGTTTTACCTGCATTTGAGGACATTAATTGACCTTTTCTTTTTATTCCGTCTGTTGTGTTTTGGGTTTTATTTCTCATTCAGTCATCAAGTTAAAGATACTGAACATTTACTGGAAAAAACATCCAGTTTATGCATGTAGCACCAAGTCGTCTCAGGATTGAACAAAAACACTCACATACTTTATAAAAGCCAATTAGGAGAAGGTATCTATCTAAGGACATACACTATGTTGCCAAAAGTATTCACTCACCCATCCAAATCATTGAATTCAGGTGTTCCAATCACCTCCACGGCAACAGATGTAAAGAAAATCAGCACCTAGGCATGCAGACTGGTTCTACAACCATTAGTGAAAGAATGGGTCGCTCTCAGGAGCTCAGTGAATTCCAGCATGGAGCCGTGATAGGACACCACCTGGGCAATAAGTCCAGTCGGGAAATTTCCTCTCTACTAAATATGGTTTTGGGATGGTCCATGTCTTGTTCCAACATGGCTGAGCACCAGAGCTCAAAGCAAGGTCCATAAAGACACGGATGAGGAAGAACTTGACCGGCCTGCACAGAACCCTGACCTTGACCCAACAGAACATCTTTAGGATGAAATAGAGCAGAGACTGAGAGCCTTCTGTCCAACATCAGTGTCTGACCTCACAGATGAGCTTCAAGAAGAATGGTCAAGAATTCGCATAACTCTCCTAAACCTGTGGAAAACCTTCCCAGATGAGCTGAAGCTCTTGTAGAAGCAAAGATAACCCTACATCATATTAAACTTTATGGATTAAGATTGGGATGAACTCATTCATATGTGTGTGAAGGAAATACTTTTAGTAATATAGTGCACATGAAGTCTCAGTGGAAAAAAAGCAGCTTTAGCTCGTTTTGGGAATAAACAGAAATGACAGATAACAGGGACTTTAATTTAATAATAATTATGACGGTGTGTTGTCACCGCCCAGCCTCCAGGGGCAGCACCGCTCCCCGCCGTCCGGTGAGGCTGCCGGCCTCCCGGGCAACAACCAGCCGAGACACAACAACATCCGGCCGCCTGAATCACCAAACATCAGCATCATCAGCATCAGCTGCGCCTAATCAGAGAGAAAAACGACCTGCAGGCAGTTTGAGCTTCATGTCGGAGATGGAGAGTTTTCCGACAGGAGACCCGCGGTTTCTGAAGAGGTAAAAATGGCGGTTAAAGGCAGGAAAATGCGACGTTAGAGGGCAGCTCGGAAAAACGGAAACCAGCAGGATGGTCCCTGATTAAACCTGTCAGGATATTTACAAATAAAACAATGATGGCATCGAGCTAACAGCCTAAAAAATGATGGAAATTAGTCATAAAGTCCTGATAAAAGGTTTTACTTCTGTGCATTTTTGTTTTAATGTATCATCAAACATGCAGGCAGTCAAGAAACAAGAGTAAAATAATAATAATAAATTTCCAGGATTCTTAAAGGGAAACATCTATGAATAATATAAAAAATAACATCTTAAAACAATGATAGACCAAAAAGTAATGATATAAAAACTAAATAAAGCAAAAATAATGACAGAGCAGAGATGGGCTTTAATTAAAAAAGCAAAATAAACTAAATCACTGGTTCACTGTTACAGGGTGTGTTGTTTTTTAAAATTTTATTAAAATTCAGTATAAAATGATGCAAAATTAAAACAGTTTGCTTTGTGAATGATTCAAAAATTATTTATGTTTCAACTATTTTAATACAAATAAAATGATTTGATTTGACAGATATTAAAAAGGTCCGTTTATATTTGGTTTTATTAGCTTCTAAACTAAAGTGTTAGTGATTTTTTTTTTATTTTATCTTGTTTGTTGTAAAGCTTTTTATTCCCAACTAAATTGGGGTAGCTTTATCCTTAGAATTGTCAATTTTGATCCCAATCCTTAATATTTATAAGAGTTTTATTTTGCGTCTACACTAAAAACACACTGAGTCTGAATTTGGATTTTTATAGTATTTTAGCCTTTACATTTTCACTTCTTGATGCTAATTTTTATAAACGCTGGGTGCATGAAACATTTGTTTTGTGTTTCATAAAAATGTCAAACCATAAATGAACTGAATTAAACTGAATTAAAGACAAAGACTTTGGATTGGGATTCATTGTATTCTTGTATTTCTCGCTCTGCTGTTGAAACTCTTTTAAAGGGCTCAAACTGTGTAAAAATCTTTGATTTCCAAAGCAAATATAGCAGCACAAAATGCTCTTTAATCTGAGTCAGAGTTAGAGTTTTATTCTGCAGACATGGATGCATCAGTTAAGATGCGTTGTAGAAATTAATCTTACCAAACAACTAAACTGTCTTCAGGCTCTCATCAGGTTCTGTTTCTGAATCTTGACCATTTTCTGTCTTTAAAAGTAAATGCTGTGGATTTCCTGGGTGTTTCTGACCTGCAGGAGGGTGAAGGGATGCTCTCTGGATGTACATCCGACGGAGAAGGCTCTCGTGGTTCAGTACGAGGTGGAAGCAACAATTCTGGGTCAGATGGGGGAGCCCATGGTCGGAGAGCGAAAGGAGTGTCAGAAAATGTGAGGATGAAGGATCAGAACTGTGTTTTCTGTTTACAGATGCTTCGTGTTCACTCGCTTGCTTGTGTCTCTTTGTGTTCAAGTATTCGTCTGAAAAGTTTGAACTCCAACACGGACACATCCTCTCTTGCTCAGAAAGTGGTGGACGAGTGTCGCCTGATTCACCCGTCCAAACTCCACGAGGTGGAGCAGCTGCTTTTTTACCTGCAGAACCGCAAGGAGTCCAACGGTACGAGTAATCCAAGTTATTCCTGCTGTGAACAAAGGAGGCAGATTTTTATCATTTATTTTAAAATTTTAAGCAGAAAACCAGGACAAGAAGCGACTCTCGCCTCGAGACTTCGCACCGTACGCAGGAGTGGAGGTACGACCTGATATTAAATGGATAAATCAGAACCGTGAGCCTTTTTTTTTTTTAATCCAGATGTGATGATTTTTCCTCCAGCTGGACGAGGAGGCGAGCATCGGCAGCATCGATGAGTACGTGGAGCTGCTGTACGAAGAAATCCAGGACAAGATCAGAGGAGCCACGCTCATCCTGCAGCTGGCCCAGAATCCAGACAACCTGGAGGAGCTCATCCACAACGGTACCTACCTGCCTGCCGTCCTTTTGTTCTTCAGCTTTATGAAGCATCACAAGGCTGAGGAAAGATGTGACGTGGGTCTGCTGTGGTGGAACTACAGAGAAACATCAGGTTTTTAAATGCTAAATTAGGCAAAGGCTAACTAAAAGCTAAACGTAGCAACAGGCTAGCAAACAGTGGCAGCTAAAAGTAGCATAAGAGGACAATATTTAAAGAAATTAAAGAGATCATCTACTTCAATAAAATAAATATTTGTAAATAAAATAAAATAATCTCCTGAATGAGCAGCTAAAACACCACAAAGTCTGCAGAAGGACTTAGAATACAAAAAAATATAAAAACAAGAATACAATCTTGAGTCAGGTGGGCACAAATAATTACAAACATATGTAATAAGTATTTAGAAGAATCCAGAGGAGCTTTTTTTTCTTTGCGTCAAAACAAAAATCTAGAACAGGAATTGAGTCACGGGGAAAGCAAACTCTTTCAGTAATCAGCTTTTTTATTTCAAAACATTCCTCACAGGTCTTAAAAAGGGGAAATACCGCTTCACTAAAATAACTAATAATATTTCACTCTTTGTTTACTGAAAAATGAAGCTGAAATTTGACGGAGCAGCTCAGTAAAAGCTGAGACCCTGAAACATCTCCGACTGGTGCTGTTTTTAAGGTAAAAACGGGGTTCCTGTGCAGAAACGCTCCGGTGAGTTTTATCAGCTCCTGAACTCTGCTCCTCCTGAGATCAGAAGAAAATCCAGTCTGGCTCCGGTTCCTCTCCCTTTCCGTGACAACCGGCCTGTTTCTTCCACAACAGCACGAAGCCGTCATCCTCTGCAGCTTCATTAGTTTCTGTCAAGAAGGAGCGTCTGTCGCTCCGGATCAGCCGGTCCGGCGTTGATAAGAGCCGAGCGTTCGTGTGGACCCAGAGGCCGGAGGTCAGAGTGGAAAGAGGAGACAAATCCTGGATCAGATGTCTTCACGTTGAAGGATTCAGGAGCCTCCGGGCTGATTGCGTTCCCCGAACACGCTTTAATTTAACCTCCATCTGCACCCTCCCTGACCTTTCATTAACGTTTCCTTTCCTGACTCGTGTTTCTGCTGCGTTCAGAGGCGGCGCTCGGAGCGTTGGCCAGAGTCCTGAGGGAGGACTGGAAGAAAAGCGTGGATCTGGCAACGACCATCATCTACGTCTTCTTCTGTTTCTCCAGGTAAACAAACAAATTGAAATCAGAGCCTTAGTTTTATTAGCAGGAACTCCCAGTGTTCCATCATTTATTTTCCAGGTGAATGTTGTAAACTTTGAGCATCCAGCAAAATACTAAGACTCAAGTCCAACATGGCTGTTTGTCAAAGCCTGAAACTCTTTTCAGATGGTGGTCCTGATGTTCCTCAGGCGACTTTTTACAGACATTTAACTGTTCTGGACAGATCACACCTGTCGCTTTGCCAGAAATGGCAGGTCACGTGAAGAAAAGTCCGAAGCTTTTGTTTGTTGTATATTTGTACTTTCCTCCAGCTGTTTGGGATCAGACCTCCTAAACATAGAATCAAACATAGCTTTTAAACAATTAATAGTTCAAAAATAATAATTTCAGTATCTAAATCGACATTGTTCCTTCTCTCTGACCGACCTGACATGAGTCGAACTGAAGTTTCTCTCCTCAGAAACGCTGAAATCATCCTGAGTAGAATGAAACCTAAACGTGTGTCGGAGCTGATTTATCCTCGACGGGACGCCTTCGTCTGAAAACCCTTCATCATTCTTGGCTCGGTTCCGTGTTTTCCTGTTCGAGTCGTGAAACTGTTCCATTCGGGCTGATTAGAACTCGGACCGGGACGTGTTTTGACTTTGACGGTTTTCTCTGTAAGCCACATCAGGGCTGACGGACCCGGTCGTTCTGATGACCGTTCCCAGCTGGGAACCTGAATATGATGTCAGGTTCTGGATCAGTTGAAGTGTTTTTCTCTTCTCTCCCTCAGTTTCTCCCAGTTTCACGGCCTCGTCACTCATTTTAAAATCGGAGCTCTGAGCATGAACATCATTGAACATGAGCTGAAGAGGTTTGACCTCTGGCAGGAGGAGCTGCAGAAGAAGAAGGCAACCTATATCCTTTAAAAAAAAATCCTGCTTTTTATGAACTGATATGAAGTTAGAGCAGACACCCAGCATCCTGAACCTGTGCTGAAATTAATAAAGCAAACATTTAAAACAAGGCTCGGAGTGTTAAACATGACTCAGCATTTATTTCAGCGCAGGTGAGCTTACCTGACGCAGCCATGTTGCACCTCCCTCCTCACTCTGACAGGTGGAGGAGTCTTCACCTGACCTCGCCGTTTTATTTGAATACATTTGTGAATTTTTCTTCTTAAATTCACCACTTTAATCTTAGAGATGTCCGGTTTGGGAATTTAAGACTTTAATCCTGAAAGTTATTCCTTTTTTTTCTTATAAACTTGTTATTTTATCAGAAAATATCAGTTTTATTCATGTAAATCTTTGTATTTAATCAATAAAAAAATAGATTTTCTTCTTGTGTATTGAAGACTTTCCAACATGAGTTTCTTATGTCAATGTTTGACATTATTTTGTTGGAATTTCTGAGGTTTATCCACATTTCGCCTCTCACCCAGCAGCTCCTTTTCTTATGTTCCAGCTTTTCCAGTTTTTTCCTTGACTGATGTCACGTGAAGAATCCTCTGAGAACCAGAACCTGAAGAGAGAACATGAGAAATCCTTCAGAAAATACCAGAGTCTTCTGATCAAACAGGAGCAGCTTCTCCGAGGTACAGAAACCTTTACGGACACAAACCTTTTATACTTTTACTGTTTCCTGGCGGCGTCGGCAGGACATGTCCACTCTTCTACAACCGTCACGCTGGCTGGTTTGTCCTACAGTTTGCATCTTACTCTGAAATTTATCTTTCACCCATAAAACTGAAAGATGGTCTCCTGCAGGATTACAGTTAAACATCAGTAAATAAATAATTAATTTTAATTGACTAATTAAAGCCGCCTTTCATGCTAGAGTTTTAAACCATATAATGCTGACAAATGGAGTTTTATTTGTTTTGGTTAAACCTTAATTGTTAATAATGTTATTAAAGATGTCACACGATCACGCAGGATGTTGTGATCTGGAAGTGAGGACTCTCAGCTACTACCACACCAAATTTTAGCTCCATGTCTGTAAAATTAACTGAGCTGTAGTCATTTCTGGGTTTTCTAAGGTCAGCTGGTCGTGGCAGCCCTTTTAAATTAGGCTGTCTCTAAAAGTTAATCAGTTGTAAATGCTCACAACTTTTAATGAGATATTTATCAAAGAGAAACATTATTAGATGAACTGATATTTAGAAATATGCATTAATTATGCACTGCTTGTTGGGAAATAGGTGAGTGTCTCTGATGTTCTGGCCTCTGCAGTTGCTTTGTGTCTGCTGCTGAACCTGGCTGAAGACACTCGCACTGAGCTGAAGATGAGGAACAAAAACATTGTCCACATGCTGGTGAAGGTTCTGGATCGGGAGGACGACGAGCTGCTGCTGGTGGCTGTCTCCTTCCTCAAGAAGCTCTCCATATTCCTGGAGAACAAGAACGACATGGTGAGCTCCAGTTTCTCCAGATTTGTGAATAAAAAAAAAAGGCAACAAAACAGAACGAACCCCAAGGAGGTGAAAACTTTGTTCTTAAATCATGGCTTTAATTAGAACAATCACATAATCAGGACACTAATGAATCTCTACATTTTAACCTGATTAGTCTTGAAGAAATTAACAGGATTTATTTGTTCTGTGGGGGGAAAAAATCCCAAGTTAATTTGGACAAATAACCGTTATCCTCCTTAGCGCCATCTGAAACCGCTCCAGGTTCTGAAATCCTCCAAAGGCCCGCTGTAATGTGTCCCGTAGCGCTCGCAGATCCACACCCACCTGGTTCCAATTTCATTCAGCTCGTGGGCCTTTATCAAAGCCAGAGCCTGTTAGGAACTGGTTTTATCTCCATCTTTGGTTCAGAACAAAGAAGCGTCTGGGAGGTTTTAGACCCACTCAGATACAAAATGGTTTGACTTGGTTTACATGAAGAAGGAGGATTTCCAGTGAAGAACCTGGATGTCCTACATTACAGCTCGTTGATGTGTGTTGTCTGGTGTTATTTGCTCAGAAATGGTGTGATTTTCGTCCCGATCAGACGGAACCTCGTCACGGCCTGATTCAGTTTCCCTCGCAGCTGCTGCCACTAACAGAAGGGGAACATCATGAGTAATTGACTCAGGCTGCAGTTGATTAAGCAGCTCGACGTCTGGTTTCAGAATGTGTGACTGGAGCTGGTTTCCAGTAGCAGCCGGTGGCTTTTAACTGGGAGCAGGTTTTAACTGGAGCATCGCACCGACCGGTCCTCCCCGGATTGAGTCTGAAGACCGTCAGGATCATCAGCTGAAGGCCTGCCTGTTAGACATACAGTCTGATGATGACTCAGTGGATTTACATAAACAGAGACATACAAGAAGCATATAACTGTAAAAAAGTCTGGTTTAAAATAATGTTTTCTGCATAAATTGTAAAACACAAGTTCAATCAGATGTTTCACATGATTAATTTGGAATGACTTAAACTTGTTTTGTATTTTCAAGCTCTTTAAAGTCAAAGTAAGTTCATTAGGGCTCCTTTGAAGGTTAATCTGAGCCCTTTTGGACCAGGTTCTGGTGCCTCAGCCAGTTGGCGCTTCTCAACTACCACTTTTACTGGACCAAAGTGTGTGCTTTGGCAGTGGAACAGAAAAAACTGAGTCTAAGTTAGGAAATGGCTTCAAACTGCTTTCACGGAAAAGAAGCCTAAACTTAAACTGCACGTATGACATTTTTACAGCTTGACTTACAGCCGCAGGAAAAACACAGTTGGAGTTGCTCCAACAGCGTTAATATTGACTCAGGTCCCCTCAGTGACGCAGATTGTGTCTGCAGTGATGCAAACTCTGCAGCAGGAGAGAGACGCGAGCTAAAATAAGAAAACCTTTTTACGTCTTTTTGTGCTCAGAGTTTCACAGCAGGAGGAGCTTGATGATGTGACTCGGGTAAATCAGGAGATTGTGTCTCTTCTGAAGTGTAGCTCTCTGCACCTGAACCCGCAGAACTGTGTTAGAGGAACACGAAGAACGACATGAAGAAATTACTTCTGTACAACTTTAGCTGTGAAAAAAGCCTTTCCTTTTTTTGAGAATATTAATGATCAAGGCTTGAGTTTGTGGACTACAGGATTATTTTATGGGGTATTTTAAATGTATTTTGTGTATCCAGCCTACTTGGGCTGCTATATATTTAATAAAATGCTTTTTAGTGTAAAATGTGGCCTATATTTAGAGCTGACGGTCACAAAAGAGCCTCAAGATATTACCTCCCTGTCAGAGTATCAAACACAGTCTGGAAGATCTACAGGGCGTGGGTTAGAGCTTCTTACAGTTCTACCTATTATTTTTAGTAGCATTTATATTATTATCCTCTATGATAACTGTTTGCAGTTCTAGTTGGGGCCCGCATAGACTTTCAGCTGTTTGTTAATGTGTGATTTGGTGATTTCTCTGCCGTTTTCTCCACTTTTGATTACTTTGAGCTCCCTGTCGCCTCCAGGCTGAATCGTTTGCAGTGGAGAAATTATCCCGGCTGGTTCCCTGCAGACACGATGAGCTCCTGAGCACCACCCTACGTCTCCTGCTCAACCTGTCCTTTGACACGTCTCTTCGCAGCCAGATGGTCCAGGGCGGCCTCGTTCCCAAACTCTCCGCTCTGCTCGGTAAGCAGAATTTGTGTTTACTGCTGCGATCAGAAGCAGGTTCCCGCTGTCGGACTGAGGCTCGTTCAAACCAAGGATGTGTGTAAATTCTTTAATATGAGCATGGACTCATCTGCAGGGCTGGGAGACGGTCAGCAGCATCTCTGACAGGAGCTTTGAAGCCTCTCAAGGGGAGGCTCGGATAACAGAACATAATTAATATAATATATTTGTTAGAATAACATGCCAGAGCCTCTGCACAAATGTTGTTTTTGTAGGAGCCGGCCGGAGAAGTGGAGGGGTCTTGAGAGATTTAGGCAGAGCTGTTTCTTTGGGAAATGGCAGGTGGGGGTCGCTCACTCAGGAAGCGAGGCGCACACGCATAATATAACTTAACGCTGAAATATCACGCCTGCTCACAGTTGTGACACTGTTGGGTTTGCCTGTATGTGCATGTGTGCACCGGGCTCTTTATGTAAGCTCAGGCGTCATTAATCATCCGCTCTCTCTGCCGGCTTCTCATCTGATGCGCCGCACGAAGGCTCTGCTGGTATCTCTGAAGAGAGACGAGTCCGGTCCCTCCATCCAGACCCGACCCCGGGTCCTGACACCAGATAAGATCAAAGTGGAGCCTGACTCATCATCATCACCACCTCCCGTCTGATCCCGACCAACTGACAACTGAATGTAAAAAACAACTCTTCCGATCACACAGAAAGGAAGGTGATCAGTTTATTAAAAGCTGGGAAAGAAGAGTTAGGAATCAGGATTCTTCAGAATTAATATTTGCCCATTATTCTTACATTTCCGTCACAATTTCCTCTCAATTAGGAGAAGGTGTGCTCTGACTTCTGGTAGCAGAACATCGTGAGTGTAGATGAAATTCCCAGAAAACTACAAAAACATGTCGCCCAGTTTTAGTTATTTAAAGCTTTAGTCGCTTTACACTGTGATTGACAGCCTGTTAGCGAGTTGGGAGCGTTTGTAGGCGGGACCATCGAAGGGACAGCCCCGCATCCTGAGTCTACAACATGGCCGCACCAAAATAAAGATCTCAGCTCCAGTTTTGAAGCAAAACATTCAGTCATTATGAATATCGATAGTCCTGACGGTGACGATACCAAGTGCTGAAGAGTTTCAGGTGTTTGCAGGAAGAATGGGATAATCTAACACACCTTAAGGTGTCTAACAGACCTTGTTTTTTTATTTTATCGTATAAAATAGAAACATTTCAGTTGACCACACATTGGCTCATCAGCCACTGATGTTGCAGCGACAAACAATCGAGCAGACTGGTGCGGCCGTGGGAACCGCCTGTAAAAAACCTTCAGCTTGTTTGAAGCCGTGTCGCTAATTAACATTTAAACTGCAGAAACGAAGGGTCGCAGACCTCGTCCAGACACTTCTTCACGTGTGCACGGGTAATTTTACAAAGTTCGGGTGGTTTTGAATTGGGCTGGGGAGGAACTGGAGTTCAGCTCTCCCTCTGCCTGCCTTTAAACAGTCCAGTTAATTCCTCACGGCTCTCCTTCACCTTTGGTTCTGGTGTTTGGACGTTTAATGGGACCTTTAAAGGCTCCTCCGTGTTCCTACCTGCTTCTGTGTGAGCGAGCTAATGAGAAGCACGTGTTCTAGTCAGTGGCCGGGGGTTCTGGTGAGCTGAGAGGCTTTAACTTATTAAAACCAGTAAAACTGATTCTTCCTCCTGTTTTTCCAATTAAAACTTCCAGTAGAACCGGCCTTTCCTTGGCTCTCTGTCCCTCCTGTTAGTCCAGAGGTTCAATGAGCACATCTGGGTCCGATTCTCAGCCATGAGACTCGACCAGGACCGGTTGGAGGCCCGTTGGTGGTTCTGGTCCAGTAAAGAGCATCTCTGTTAACACTTCCTCTAATGAAAGCTTCCCTGGTCAAACTCTGGTTTGAACTCCATTAATTCTCCTTAGCTTCACCCCCTCCAGGGGTTAAAGGTCAAACTCATAAAGACGCTGGGCTCAGGCAGTCCAACACCCAATCCGTCTTTATCTGCGACCCGCTGCAGCAAACAGGATTAAAGGTTTTACTGGACAAATCAAAGAAAGAAAACACAAAAAGAGGTTTTCCTTCTCAAGTAGGTTTTATTTTATTTACTCTTATTTCAACAATGATTCTCTAATCTGTGTTTCTGTGGCAACAAAGGATCAGACTCATCAGAGATTAAATTAAATAAAAGTCTGCACACATTCCTACCTTTTTTAATTCAGAAATGAGATATTTTTATTAATCGAGCTGGCCTTGAAGCAAAAATTGTTCATAATTTGCTCAGATCACGATCCATCCATCCAACCCTTCAAACCAGTCGACTGTAATTCAGTGAAAACAGGAAGAAAAACCATGAAGTCTGGATCCAGACCACTTTAAAAGATTATAGGAAAGTCTGAATGATTGGAAGGAAAAGAGAAAGATGATTTGTCCATGGAAACTTTAGTTCAGTGTTTTTGAGCTTCACTGCGACTCTTCGCTACAAGAATAAAACTTCTAGGATTCCTCTGGAATTTAAACGAGAATGTTGCACATTTTGACTAGAAATTAAAAGCCAAATTC
Organism: Kryptolebias marmoratus; assembly: GCF_001649575.2. NCBI lineage: Eukaryota > Metazoa > Chordata > Actinopteri > Cyprinodontiformes > Rivulidae > Kryptolebias > Kryptolebias marmoratus. The sequence goes on along the minus strand of NC_051447.1, from coordinate 4,326,471 downwards.
TTAAAATAGTTTTGAATTTTATTGAAGCAGATAACAGAGAAAAAGCTTTTTAAAGTGAATGGCCTGTTTTGGTTGAAATAATGGAACTGTCCCTTTAAGCGGCGCAGCAGCCGGTCCTTCCTTGGTCTGTTTCTACGCCAGCCGTCCACGCCTGACGAGCTGCAGCCGCCTGCTTCTGATTCTGCTCCGAGAGCCAGTTGACCTCTGACAGGAGGCGCTGTTAAAAAGGCCATTCAGCCCATTAATATTTTTCACAAACACGCAGCCCTCCTAGATGTGGTCGTTGGCGTCCTGCGGAGCGTTACGGGACAACCGCTCATTCATGCTGTAATTCGCCGTGTGTTTATGTTGCAGCTGACGAGGCCCAGAGACAGCTCAGCATGTGCATTCTGTACCACATCAGCATGGACGACAGATTCAAGTCCATGTTTGCTCACACGGACTGCATACCGCAGGTAAGGCTGGCTAATGTACGCTGCCCGCAGACCACAGCGTCTGCAGCGGCAGCAGCTCGAACCACACACATCTGGAACCAGACGTTCCTGTTCAACATCCTCACTCCTGACTTCTCTCTGCGTTTGTCTCATGAACCACTCAGATTCATTAATGACAAAACAAGATAAGGGATATTAGAGTATGTAAAAAAAATAAACTAGATGCTGTCGTCTTTACCCTTTTTACTTTTGTAGTTTAAGGTGTACAGGTGCATGACAGGTGTTTTAAATTTATTTATATATCTGAATAGACAGTTACAGCAGTTAAGACATCAGTGGCAGAAACTAATTTAATTTGATAGTTTGGTCCATGAATCCCGGAGCAGAGAAGATCATCGATGGAAGTAATCGCTGCCTGTACATCTACAACTGATTAACTTTTGCAGTCAGTGTGATTCAAGATGGCACCCGCTGCTAATTGTGACTCTAACGCAGGCATTTTTACTGATATTCAGCTGAATTTGATGTAAAGTAGCTGAGAGTTCTTCACAACAAGTTCTATTCATGGCTCCATCAGTTCTCATCTTCATTTGGAACCTCAGTATGAAAGGCGGCGGGCGACATGCATTCCTTCAAAGAGCGCCAGGCCTTTAGTTTTTGTTGTGTTTGTGGATCTTGGTTCTGATTGAGCTGACCCGGTCAGCAGCGCCTCTCATCGCAGGCGATTAGCCCCGTGTTTGCTCGTTAGGGTCGGGTGTAAATGCCGGCCAGATGTGTCTGCGAGGGTCTGTTTGTTCAGAAGGTCGGGTCCGCGGCAGATCTGAACCCTGGGGCCGGCCAGCAGCATGACCAGGATGTGACCTTTGACCTCGCCCCGTCTCCTTCCTCCACCCTGATCTTCATCAGGCTGAGCCACTTGAAGAAAAAAAACACTTCACATCATTTATTTTTTGTTTCTGCGCAGCTCCAATCCTCAGCATCTCTCTGAATGTAATCTTTAAAATCACAGAATCAGATTAATTTGAGGTTTTCTTTTAGTTTTAGTTTTTAGCTTCACCAAAGTCCCACTCATTAGCACGGAGGGGCGGGGCCAACCACTAGGGGGCGTCCATTTTGTTTCAGCTTCAATTTTTGGGTTTTGTTTGGTTCTTTATTTAGTACTTATTGAAGCGCTTGTTACCAAGGTGCTGATCTGTCTGATTTCCACACCCCTTCTTTGGGTTTGTTGTGCCGAGTCAGCGTTCACAGGATTCCTTTCCTGTTTATAGCTTCTTCTGTGCGTTTTTTGTGCTTTATACTTTCAACTTTTTCAGTCATTCAGGCTTTAAAATGTTCAGCTCATTCAGGACATCGCAGCTGTGATTTTAGTTTTTCGTAACTTTTATACTTTTTCTATTATTTACATATTTTATTCTCCTAGAAATGCACTGAGAACTTCTCAAATCCTTAAAAAACTTATTGTTTTATTTCTAGCTTTTAGCTACTGTTTAGCTAATTTTAGCTTTTCTGATTGTGTTAACAAGCGTTCCCTGTTTTCTGTGAAAACGCTGAATTTTTTTTTTGTTTAAATGATGGATGTAGAAATATTAAAAAAAACAGAGCTGGAAAAATAAATATAGTATTTAAAAAATAAAGTAGATGTCTAAAACAGACGGTTGCTGAAATGAGGAAATTTCTTATAAAAATGTTGATTTATTGACTCTTCTGTGGGCATTTATTTATCTTAGGATTTAATTCACATCCACCCTCCTTGTAGTTCAGATTTTTAAAAGCCACGGAGCATGGCATTAAAAGGGAAATTTGAAGTAATTATTTCTGATCCAGGTTGTCTTTTTATTGTCTATTTTTGGCTCAGCGAGTCCTCCAACCAGCACCTTCTTTGTCTGGTTCCTGTGTTTATTAAAAACACCTTTTTTAAATAAATCACCCTGCAGCAGTTGCCACCTTCTATCCTCTCACCCTCCCGTCTTTTCTCGCTTTCTCCCCCCTCCATTTTCCAGCGGGGTCACTGTTTGCTGCTGGGGTTGGGTTTTTCAGAGCAGGGCAGTCACAGGAGAGACGAGCGGTTCCAGAGGTGGAGGCGGGGGGCGGCTCTGGTCCATCTGCGGTCCTGACGGGGCCTCCGGCTGCTGTCTGCGGTAAATAAGCAGAGGCAGGTGCCAGAGAGTCTAGACGGGGCTGATTGGGGGTCCAGGGCCCCCGGTATGTGATACCTAACCCAGGCCCGGCCCACGTTTCTGATTCTTGACTCCTCGCAGGGAAGCGGTGCACCTCCGCCCCCCTCACCTCCACCTCCCAGCTCAAAGCTTTTCCTGTTTAATGTTAAATCAGAACCGGGTCAGACTGACGGTTTAAAGATATTAAATATGAATTTAAAACTGTTTTTCTTTGTTGTTTTTTATTACTTTTTAGTTACAAACTCTAACCTTTGAAATCCTTTCAGCGGATGATCTGAGCAGCCGTCAGTCTGTTTTCTAATCTGATCAGTTTTGACAAACTGTTTGTTTTTTGGGCTGCAGCCGGTCGGCGTTAAAGGAGCTCACCGAGACAAACTGGTGACTCAAGACTGTGAGAAAACAGACACATTTTTAGCTGCTGGCTCGGTGAATTCTGGGTGCCGTGTGGTTCGAGCAGCCAGATTTCTTTAAAAAAAAAAAAAAAAAGGTCTATTTTTAGATATTTTTATTTTGTTGCCCACTTCCACCCCAGCAGCTACTTCACGTTTATGATTTAATCTGCTGGAGTTCACATTAGGCAGATTTTGAACAGCTTTTAGTGATTATTATTTAGGATCAGAGTGGTTTTTGGACATTCAGGGCTTTAGCCTTGGATGTTCTCTTTAGACGAGTTTGAAACGCCTGTGGAAACTCTGATTACTTTGAGAAAAGATTTGTCCAACAAAGTTTTATGGACATGTTCAAAATTGAAGCAACAAGAAAATCTACGGCTCACCTGAGGAAATTACTAACACTCATAAATATTCTCCTTCAAGAAAGCCGTTCACCAACAAATTTCGAACGTTCACAGCTTAGTGAGATTCTGGCTGTAGCCGTGTTTCCTTTAAGACTTAGTTAAATGTCTAATTAAACTGGTGGTACTGATTGTTGATACCGAATTACCTAAATATTTTAAAATATTTCCATACTTCAGACATGTTATGTTCCAATGTTTTATGTAAGACTATATGTGGTCAACTTCTCTGATAGCGACTGATTTAAAAAAAAAAAAAAATAAATAAATGTTTTGATTAGGACCTGAATCTAATACTTGAGAGACCCTTTTTTATTGTTTAAAAAACAGTCTTTAGTTTGATTTAAGTCTGGAATTCAAAGATCTTCAGTTAATTGTGAAATATGATGCAGAAGTGATGAAATTCACCTCATCAGAGAATGAAACCAAGGAGGTTTTACTAGATAAAGACATAAATCTTTATTAATTTAATTGATTTATGTGTTAATTATAATTAATTCAGTAGCAGAATTATTGTTTTTCTGCTGCGTTTCATTAAACTTCTCTTCGGTCTGTTGTTAAGAATTTAAGAAACTGTTTCATTAATCATTTACACTCCGACAACATGAGCACATGTATTGTTAGTTCGGCTGAATTTAGTGACGTGGTGCTTCTGATCGGCAGCTGATGAAGATGGTGTTCGACTGCGGCGAGGACAAGATGGACGTCGTCGTCTCACTCTGCATCAACCTGGCGGCTAACAGGAGCAACGCTCAGCTTTTCTGTGAAGGTCTGAGCTGCGGAGAAACCCATCTGAGAGACCATCTCGTCTGTTTTAAGTTCTGCAACTTCTCCCGTTTGTCCTCCGCTCCTCAGGCGACGGCCTGAAGATGCTGATGAAGAGGGCCTTGAAGCTGAAGGACATTCTGGTGATGAAGATGATCAGAAATCTTTCCCAGCACAGTGGATCCACCAGGAGCCTGTTTCTGGTCAGGGTTTAAAACCTTTCAGGATGAAAAACTAAGTCTTTTTAATTTTTATTTAAGAAAACATTCAACTTTAATAAATTCTTGTGCAGCAGCACATTTTTTAGTGAACTCTGCCTTTTTTAGTTAAAACTAAGCTTCTTTAGCAGATTTCAGCGGTCATTTAGCTCTGTCTTCAAACTGCATTTTTACAGAAAATATCTTTTTTTTTTTTCAAATATAATTTTTCATTCATTTGAGAAAACTAAAGATTTCCAGAAATATCTGTATTCTCTCCTCAGCTGAAATGTGTCTTCCTTCTGACAGGACCACGTCGGAGATCTGGCAGCTCAGATCAGCGAAAACAAGTCCGAAGAGTTTGTGATAGAGTGTCTGGGAACGCTGGCCAACCTGACCATCCCGGACCTGGACTGGGCCCTGGTGCTGGAGGAGTACAGCCTGGTGCCTTACCTGAAGAACCAACTCAAACCAGGTGTGTTCATGGACCTACAAACCTAAAGACCTGGAACGTCAAACTTCTCAGATGTATCTCAGAATGAGACCCGACACGAGGAATCCGAGATCAGTTCTCTGGTCTGTGTTGATAAGACCTGTAAGATGAGACTCAGACCTTCAGCAGAACCATCTCCTGACCCGTTCATTCACCTGACACAAACTGGGTTCTTGTCCCAATGTTCTGTGCTGCCAGGTTCTGCTGAGGACGACCTGATCCTGGAGGTGGTGATCCTGATCGGCACCATGTCCATGGACGATTCCTGTGCCGCCATGTTGGCCAACTCCGGGATAATTCCTTCTCTCATCGAGCTGCTCAACGGTAAGAACCAAACCCAAAGGAGAGCTTCAATTTCAACTTTCAAACCGAGACTCCAACTGCAGCTGGAGCTTTGCAAAGATTTTAAAAATAATTTGCACCCAAACAAAAGATGTAGCTGAGTTGAAAATTCATGACAATAAAATTTAGATTTAATGAACTTTTTAGAGCATGAACTTCCTGATTAATGTGAGGAGAAACATTTATTTTTTTTAATGATAATTTAGGTTTAAATTAATTTTTAAAAAGCCACTCAGAAAGAAATGTTTTAAAATGCTGTAAAAACTGACCTTTCACTTTGAAGTGAGATGTTTTTGTAATTCTTTCTGCCTCAGCCCAACAGGAGGACGATGAGTTCGTGTGTCAGATTCTCTACGTTTTTTATCAGATGGTTTTCCACAAAGCTACCAGAGACATCATCATCAAGGACACTCGTATCCTTTTCTGCTCCTTCAGTAGGTCTGAGGAGAGTCTTTAATCACATCGACGGCAGCACTTCAGAGTTTCTCTGAAATGACTCCTCCGGGGTTATCTATCCATCTTCGACCCCTTCGACCCCTTGGATTCAGCTTGTTTAAAACTTTCTGGATGTTTTGCTGTTTTTTAATTTTACACAGCTGTGGTTCGTAACAACTGGAGACAAATTCTACATATTTTAGCATCAGAAACCTCTTATGTATTTTATTCTGTGTAATATCTGACTCAGAAAGCTGCTGAAACACCTGAGCGACAGAATAAATCAATGTTTCTTTAAATCCTGGCGGCAGTAGCTCCTGCTTACCTCATCGACCTGATGCACGATAACAACGCAGCGATCCGAAAAGTCTGTGACAACACCCTGGACATCATCGCTGTGAGTTTCTGCATCCATCTTTGTCATCCACTTAGTTTAAACTGACAGAAAGGTGCAACAAATAAACCTGAGAAAGAAGTTTCACTGCTTCCACAAGCAGGCAGTACTTATTAGGTTTATTACAGACCTCAGATATCAGACCTAAGACCAGAACTCGGATCAGATCAGACCAGACCTCAGATCAGACGTCAGATCAGTTCTCAGACCTCGGATCAGTTCTCAGACCTCGGATCAGTTCTCAGACCTCGGATCAGTTCTCAGACCTCAGATCAGTTCTCAGACCTCAGATCAGTTCTCAGACCTCAAATCAGTTCTCAGATCAGACCTCAGAGCAGACCTCAGATCAGTTCTCAGATCTCAGATCAGACCTCAGATCAGTTCTCACACCTCAGATCAGACCTCAGATCAGTTCTCACACCTCAGATCAGTTCTCACACCTCAGATCAGACCTCAGACCTCAGCTCAGTTCTCACACCTCAGATCAGTTCTCAGATCTCAGATCAGACCTCAGATCAGTTCTCACACCTCAGATCAGACCTCAGATCAGTTCTCACACCTCAGATCAGTTCTCACACCTCAGATCAGACCTCAGATCAGACCTCAGATCAGTTCTCAGTAATTAGCTGTGAGGTAGAGCCAGGCAGCATGGGGGGTGGGGGGCCTCAAAGGAAGTGTTTCATTTAAATTATCAGTCAGACCTTTAAGCTGCGAGCCACATGAAAGGTGCTCGGTGGTTCTGGAGTGTCTCAACGGGCGGACGGTTGAGTTCAGAGAGAAAGCAGACTCATGGACACACACACACACACACACACACAGGTTCACAGTTATTACTCCTCTGACACACACACACATCGTTACTCTGCAGTCCTGAACCACTCACCTTTGAGTCTCATGTTCAAACAGACTTCATGAGGAACTTTGTAGAAGTTCCAAATGAGACGGCGTCCTGGCCTGTGGCGTCCTGGCCTGCGGCGTCCTGGCCTGCGGCGTCCTGGCCTGTGGCGTCCTGGCCTGCGGCGTCCTGGCCTGCGGCGTCCTGGCCTGCGGCGTCCTGGCCTGTGGCGTCCTGGCCCGCGGCGTGAAAGGACTTCCTGGTTCAGTGTTACAGAGGAGGTAGCAGAACAGTTCTGTACCAGTTACTATAGTTGAGAGTTTGTGGTTTGTTTTTTTTCTGTTGTCTCTCAGGAGAACGATGAAGAGTGGGGCAAAAAGATCCAGACTAAAAAGTTCTGCTGGTACAACAGTCAGTGGTTGGAGATGGTGGAGAACCGTCAGCTGGATGAAACAGCAGAACCCTTCCTGTATGAAGTGGACGGAGACTTCCTGGAGAGGCCCGACTTGTTCTACACTGCAGGTACTGATGGAGCTGACATCATGGTTTTGTAGTTTGTTCTACTTATGTAGGTTCCAAAAGGCTTGATTCAGTGTGTGTTTTGTTGTTTGTTCTAGATGGAATCAGATCAGGAGACGGTACTATCAGTCCGGACTTCTACGCAGACTTCCAGAACGGAGACGTGGGAGAAACCGGATTCCTGAGCAGGTTTTTAATTTAAATGTGGATTAAAACCAAACTGTAGAGCATTTCTTATCCAGTGTGTTGCTACCACACATCCCCCTCCTACTGGTTCCTCCTCGCTCTCTGCTTCTGGTTCTTGGTTCCTCAGTCTTGTTAAAATCATCTGTCTATAACCCCACAGAACCCTGTGAGTCTGCAGTTTGTTGGTGAGAGTAACAGCTGACAGGTTTCTGTCCTGAAACACTAAACTGTGTTCCCCCGTCAGGCTCTCTCTCTGTTTTTGTTATTTTTAATCCATCTTGGTGTTTTAGAACGAGGCCTGGCCTCAGTCTCCGCTCCACCCTGAAGAGCCTCGGCTCTGAGAACAAACACTCTCCACGTTCTTTCCTCGCTCCACCGCAGCTCCATTCCCAATCCAACATTCCAGTGTGAAACCTAAAACCGGAGTCTGGGAATTAAAAATCTGTGCTGTTATCTCTGAAGCTGGCTGTCAGTTCCAGCAGCCGAGATGATGAACAGTCGAGGGAAATTTGGTTAATTTACAGGAATTTGTCTTTATTATCAAACCAATCATTTCATGTGATAAAACTTTTTCAATTGTTGTCTGCAGGAATGTTTTGGTTGGCTGCGTGTTCCGAGCAGCTGACTGTGACTCTGAATCCAGAACCCGATCCGAACCGAGCCCGGACGCGTCGCCCCCGCTCGTGTTTTCGGTTTTTCCCTCTCGTCCTCGTTTCTCTCTCGAACTGTCCGTCACTCTCTGACAGCTTTGTTACCGATAGCTTTAGCATATTTTCCAAGCGACGGGGGAATTCTCAGCCTGTTTTAATTTGGCCTCTGTACTCGCAGTGATCCGGGTTAACATAATAATCAAAAGCAGCTCGGCCTCTCATTTAAAGCTCTGTGTGAAACATGGTGTGAATGGTTCCTTTGAGATTGGACTCAATCATGTTCCGCACCCGGCATTTGAAGGAATATAAAATATACCTCTTAGAACTTTAAAGCACAAATGTCAACTGTCAATGTTTTTTGTTTTTTTTAAACGGATAAAATTGATTCTCACTTAAGTAAATTTAAAAGAAATCAGAATCGCTCAGTTTGATCATCAGGAGGGTAAAGCTAATTTCTCTCATGACGAGATCTAAACGATGAAAAGATACATATTGTTTGCAGCTTTTCATGATAAAGTTTTAAATAAAAATATTGTGTGACCTGTTAGAGCTCAGTGTGTTGGGGATGACTCAGCTACTACCACTCAAAATTTTAGCTCAATATCTGTAAAACTGACTGAAATACACACACACACACACACACACACACACACACATCCGCTAATAACTTGTTCAATAAATAAGATATAAAGAACCAAAATAATATAAATGAAATTATTAAACAATGTTCATAAATAAATGAATTAGAAATAATGTAAATTAAACAACATGTGGAAAACAAGTTGATTAATGCATTTATTTAATAAACATACTGATAAATAAATGCATGACCAAATAAATATAAAATTACCAAAAAGTTTAAATGCGATAAAAGTACAAAAAAAACTAAATTAAGAATTGTAAAATTATTTTTTACTTGTTTATATTTAAACCGTTTTTTAAATTATTTTTTACTAATTATATATTCCTAATTAATTAATAAGTTTCATATCACTGAAACTGAGTAAAATGACTAAAAATAACATTTCTGTGTTTTTTATTTTCCATAAATTTGCATTTTTAAAGTTTTTATTTCCAACAATATTTGATATTTAACTCATAGGTTTAGTTTTTATAGTCTTCATTATAATGTTTTATTTTGTGGCCTTAAATAAAGATGAGGGGAAAAGGGTTTTAGGAATTAAAAATGAATTTTCTGCATGTCAGAATAATTAAAGTTCAGGTTTTTATATTTTATAGTTTTAGATGCAGATGGTGACAGGAGGACCGTGAAGTCCAACAGTTGGATCAGTCCAGGCCCAGTTCTGAACCAGAGCGGACTGGGCCTGGTCCTGAACCCGTGCCTAGTCCGAACCCGAGCAGAGCCAGGCCTGGTCCTGAACCCGGGCCTGGTTCTGAGCCGGGCCTGGTTCTGAGCCCGAGCAAACCTAGGTCCGGTTCTGAACCTGAATCAGCTGTAACCCGAGCAGAGGCAGCTCGATCAAAGCCGGGCCCTGAAACCCTCAGACTCAGGAGGGTGGAGGGTAAAGACCCGGCTCCTTTTCCTGCTCGGGACGGACCGACCCGCCTCCAGCGACCCCTCCTCTGGGGCCTGACTGTGGGAACACTGGGCCCCTTTGTCTGAACCCCCCAGCCCGGTTCTGTCGGCGTGTCACGACAGGTAAAGGGAAAAAGGTGGCAGGCGGCTTGATTTGCATGTTTCGTAATGAGAGAGATCAGATCTGACAGCAGCGGGGTTCTGGTTCTGATGAGACTCGAATGTTCCCGAAGCGCCTGAGAGACAGAACCAAACCAGGTCCTACAGAACCAGGCTTTATCTCAGGGTTAAAAATACGGTTTAATGTTGTAGGAAGAAAAATGATAACAATACAAACACCAAAAACTTTATTTTTATATTAAACTAAACTTAAATGTGCTTTATTTTAAATCTTTCTGCTCTGGACGGTCCAGAGTTAATTATCCATCATACGGCTGTGCAAAAGTCTTCAACCATTCATCATCACCACCACAATAAAAGGCCTCTCTGTTAGCAAAATATCACATAAGACAGGAGAGGAGTTTTTATGAAACTCTCAAAGTTATCACTGGAGTTAACCTGACAAAATGGCTGTTATTAATTAAATTTGTATTATGTTTAAATACATTAAAACATTTTTAGATATTCAATTTTTTTTTTTTACTTTTTGAATAAAGAGGGTTACTGAATAAATGAAACGCAGATATGCTTCAAAACTCTATTTTTTTAAGTACATATCAAATTTTAGAGTTTTTCAGACTTTGTAAGAACCCTGAACAAAAAAAACCCAGAAGATTTTAAGAAAGTCTGGCTGCAGGGAAGGATATATATCTATATATATATATATATATATATATATATATATATATATATATACCATGAAAAGCAATAACAGGAAATCATTTAAAACGCGTCAAAGACTCGTGAGCCTAAATATCCTCGGTAGAACGACACAAACATTGCTAAAAAGTAAATAATTCTGACAAAACAACAACATTAAACTTGTTCTACTTTTTCCCCATTTATGCCTTTTTTTATTGTTTGTAGCAGTTATATTAAAAAGTATGCTAATAGGAATTATTAATTTTATTGGGTTTCTGGGGACCCTCTCAGGACCACAAACCTGGTGTTTTGTGACCCAAAGCGGGGTCCTGACCCTAACTTTGGTAACCACTGATTTAAAACATCCGTACAGTACTCTAACCCTGTTCCAGTTTGACAACAAGATGGTGTCCTGATTTAGTGTCTGTGTGATCATCTCTCAGACAAAAAGAGTCTCACTTTAAAAAGACAAACTTGTCTTGTTGAACTTCCTGGTTGTGCTGTCGGACAGAAATAAACTGAGGAGATAAACACTCATAAATAGATTTAATTTTCTAACCATGGTTCTGATTTGTCCTGTGAAGGATTAGGTCATCAGACTCCTCCTGAGATTAAACTCTGTGACTGAACATGTTTCTGGTCCAGAACAGATCCTGGAGGTCCAGGTTGGAGTGGAACCAGAAACATGGAGGTAGGAGAGCGGAGTGACTCAGAGCTCCGCTGTTCCTTTAACCTGGTTCCCGAATCCCCCCTGACAGCACAGAGACGAGGAAGAGGAGGAGGAGACGGGAGGCTGGAGACTCGGGGATCCTCTGCTCCCTGGAAGTGATTTTTGGCTAAAAACAACACGTCAGGATTGGTGCTGGCAGGGGCAAAGCAAACAGCTCGTATTTTAGAAGGTCAGGAGAAGATGACGGAGCGGGCGGAGAGACCCGAACGTTCGGGTCTGTGTGAGATGCAGCGTCATCCATCACAGCCCCGTTTCTCCATGTGACCCCCATCACCACGCTCCAACTCCCAGCAGCTGCTTCAAAGACAGAGCGTGAAATCAGCCTCCACCCTCCAGGTCCACATCCTCACACTCGCTGATTTATTCAGTGTAGAGCCGGGCCTTTTATCCCCCTCCATCCCTCGTCCCCGCGCCGTGTTTTGACATGTCTCGGCTGTTCTGCTGTTTACCCCCGCAGCTAAAAACACTCTGGACGTCCAACACCTGCACCAGTGCAGATGGATTTTACATGAAGGTTTTCTGGACTCAGTGATTAGTCTGGTCCTCAGGTGGGAGGAGGGGGGTTCCCTGAAGGATGTGTGGGGTCAGAGCGCCATCTAGTGGTACCATGTCCTGAACATTTAGATCTTCACTCAGCTGTCCATAATATATTTATTTTGTAAAATGTCTTATAATCAAAGCATTAAAACATTTCTCTTCTCCTGTTTGTCCTTCAGCGCATCGGACCAGTTTGTCCCGACAGATCGACCCGTCAGCGCCTACGGCATCGGGCCCGATGAGCTCTTCTTCTGCAGCTACGCCACCGCTTCCCGGTAAACCTGGACCTGCACCCAGGGTCTTATAGACCCTGAGGATTGTGGAGAAACATTTATTTATTAATTTATTTATCACTCGTCTCTTTCATTGGTCTCTGTGAAGATTTCTTGCCTTAATTTTCATGTCGTCTGGCTGTTTTAAAAAAAACAAAAAGCACCAAATTAAATTTCTCTTTAAAGAGGAGAAAAAGCTGCAGTGAGCAAAAACATGAAAGTCATTCAATCAACAATGTTTTTTGTTTTTGTTTCAAATCCCAGAAACACCCGAAGTGCAAGACTTAATGTGATGAACGTAAATCTGTAGAGCTCTAAAACAAAGACTTTAATCTAAAATCTAACATGCAGAGTCGGACAGAACCTGATGAGGCGAGATCTCTGGCTGCCATCTTGCTAGTTGCTATGCGTATCCCTCTGTACTGTTTACATGAGGAAACCAGGCATTGTTCACACCTTGTGATGCATAGAAATAACTTTATTCTACTTAAACAAAAATCTGTCATGCATAATGTGATAAATGAGCCTTCCACCAAGCCCGGTCAGCGTTACCGGGGGTCAAAGGCCGACTTGGCACACTAAAATGACCGAGTGCTGTAACCATTTTACCCAGATTAGATCATAACTCTTGTTAAAGTAATTATCTTACATGTCTGCTCAGTCTAACCAAAGCTCTGCTACCAGTATCTGGAGTTCATTTTATTTAGAATAACAATTTAAACTTGCATAATCTAGTTTTTTTTCCCCACATAATTCAGAAAATATTTAATCTTATACAACGTGTACTTCAGTATTTAGATGTGGATAACAGCTTTTGCCTAGCCTACACACTAATTCACTGTTGTTTAGGACATATTTAGGTACAGAAAACAAGTAAAACAGGTTTGTAGACTAATGGCTAATATTTAAGACAATATGTTAATATTGCTGATGTGTTTCCAGTTAGCTGGTATAAACTGTTTTACAGTAATTATAACAGAGAGAGTGACGACCTCTGGTGTAATAATTCAGGAGATTAGCTGTTTTTTTTCTCTGGAAATACTCTAAACGTAAAGCCACGCAGCTCTTTGATGTTCAAGTCCCAATAATTATAACAAATGATGGCCAAACATTTGCCTCCTCGGCTGAGTTTGTGTTTAACAGGAACCAAAGATGCCACTAAGCACCTAGCAAGATGGCGGCACAACTTCTCGTCTTGCTAGCATAGACTGCTCTGGTTGGAGACAAAGAATGAATCCAATCAAACTGAAACATGAACAAACTGCGACAAATTTTAAATGTCATTTGGAGGAATGTCACAGTTTATCTGCAGTTACTTGCAAATGTAAACGGGCCAATTCAGTGAGATTCTACGTGAAATTTTGCTATTTTCTTGCTATTTTGAATCATCAACATCCACAGCTCAGTCAGATACAGACTAAAATTATGGGATGTTCATGGACTGTGAGGAGAAAGAAGTCTTTTTGAGTTTTGATAGTGAAACTGGTCTTCAGCTGGTTTATCCCAACTAACTGAAAACCTTCCTGATGAGAATCTTTTAGCTCCTTTCTTTACTTTTGCACACATTTTGTCACCAAGATGTCACTTTATTTTTATTTATCTGAATGTAATTTAAGAAAAAAGTCTTTTGTTAAAAATGTGATTTAAAAATAATCTTGTCCTCGTTGCTGTTCTGCTGAAATCTTATTAATGGAGGGATTATTAATGGATTTGGTGTTTAATCTGTCAGAATTGTCTTGTTTTTAAAGCTGAGTGTCAGTGATTGTTTAAAAGTTGCTGTGGATCATAAATAAATGATCAAAACCTCATGTTTTATTTATTGTTGGTGTTTTGTTCTGCAGATAAAAAACAAAGAGCAGAAGGTTTAATGCAGAAACTTTAGTTTGTTCTGAATATCTGTTAAGGTTCTTTAGACGTCGTGAATCTGCTGAACGGTTCAGTGTTTCCTGCTGATCATCTCTCTGAAAGACTGCAGGAAACGGCCTCTTGGAGGGGATGATACCGGGTCTGGACCCGTTTCTACGGTAACAGCATCAACACGACAGAGGCTGAGCTGTTGCGCCGTGACGTCCGACGCTTCACCAGGTACTGTGAAGACGATCATTATGATGCTCTCGCAGAAAGTTCTCACATAAAAGGTTTTGATTGGAGCCGTTTTAACGTCTCCTACTGTTTTTATTCTGTTTCATGTTGACCTTATTGGAGGCACCTGCTTTTAGTTTTTTATTTTTACTGATTGTTTGTTTCTCCTGTCTGTGAGGTTCTGTTAATCCAAGCAGCTGGGGGGAAACTTAAAAACCCCATCCTAAAGCTCAGGTCTCAGGAGGTTGGAGAGGTTCGTGTTCACGGTAAATAAACCTAGAATCTCCTTTTTTTTTATGCTTTCAGTGGGATGGCGGTGATTCCCTTTGGCCTTCGTTTGGACTAGCCATTAGCTCATCAGAATTCAACTCCTGCGAACTGAGGTGAGCTGTTCACTGTTCGTTACCCCACTTCTAAATGTCTGAACTATCCCTTTAACGGTCATTGAATGATGTGCAGAAAATTCAGAAACGTGAAACTGATCAGTTTTACTGAAACAAATTAAAATAAACAAGACTTGAGACTTTTAGTTTAAAAAAGAATGTGAGTTAGAAACAAACCCAGCAGCTGAATTAACAAAAGTTACTTTAAATTTACTGATTTTAGTTCCCAGAACCATTTTAAATGTCTAAAATCCCCTAGGATATTAACTGCTTTAAACTGAAAGGTGGAAAAATGAAATATTGTTCTGGTTCCTGTAGTAAAAATACAGAAAAATTAATTTAAAAGTAACTCCTCTGCACCCAAACGTCAGAGTATTTTTGTGCGTGCTTGACTCTGCTTTAATTTATGGCAGGCAGTTTTATCATATAATCAGATCACACTTCTGTCTCTGTTTATCATTTTAGATTTCAGTGACTGTGTCTAAGAGGAGAAAAAAGTTTTAAATGTATAATTTAATGTACAGCCTGGGCATGTATTGCAGTTATTGTGTTTAAATAGTTTTGATAACGCCATGTTCCCTTTCAGTCGATTCACTCGGTACAACATATGTACTATGGGATATCACGCTCCCGCGTGTCCTGGCTGAAGACACCTTTAATCACGCCTTTAGGCAAATGACGTGATGACGTGATGACGACAAGTGACAGGCCCCGCCTGCACTATGTAAC
>NC_051447.1:4251550-4287684 GCF_001649575.2 Kryptolebias marmoratus | reverse complement strand
CTGCGGGGCGTTTATATATGTCCCATAGTACATATGTTGTACCGAGTGAATCGACTGAAAGGGAACGTAATGTTATGCATATAACTACTGTTCCCTGAAGGAGAGGAACGAGGTACAACACATGGCTGCCCCGCTGCTCAGCTGGGCTCGGTGAAGAGCGACTATTGAACTGAGGAATGACTGTGATGAACGTTTAACCGGCAGCCATACTCAGACCCTGGAGTATCAGAACTCAAAATAACAGAGCAGGCGACATCAAAAAAAAAAATTTTCATCAGATAATATCTGCAATACACTCTGACCATTAAATGTTAGGTTAATCACTTTAACGTTTTAGGGATTTATGGATATTTTATTAGATTTAAAACCATCTTAAACTGTTGTTTCTACTTGTGAAAATGTGATTGTAAAGATCTTTAATTTAATTCTGACTGGTAAGAAAGGCTATTATTGTAATCTAAAATGGTGAATGCAGATAAAGTGTGATTTGATTATTTGGCAAAGTATAATAATAATAAAGTATAATAATTTAATAACACCATTCAGCTGCTGGTTTTGTTTCTAAATCACAGATTTGTCCCAAAAACTAAATGGAAGTCTAAATTTAAAAAAAAAAATCTTTTTCTGAATTTCTTGTTAGGATGAGCTAAAGTTGATTTCTCAGAAAGAAAAACAAACACTCCGGAATTTGAATCATTTTTTACTAAAACTTAACACAATTCCCAAAATAAAACTTCTGTTTTCTAAAAGAACTGTTTAAAACTGTAGAAGTTAGTGACTTGGATTAAAGCAGCTGATAGGTAGTTAGCTATAAATAAGTTAATCTAATTTCATGCATATTTGGTTTAAAACGTTCTCCAAAGCGTTCCAGTTTTATGCAGTTCTGTCTCTAAAAGCAGCTGCTGATAAATTCTGGAGATGACCCGCAGAACCTCCTCCTCTTCTCACTCTTCTTTGGGGTAACGATGAAGCGGTTGTTCCACCTCGAACACCTCCACCACCAGGTCTCGGATCTCCTTGATGCAGTCCGGGGGCCGGGTTTCAGAGGGTGGAGAAGGCGTGGGGTCATCCACCGAAGCTGGAGTCTCCACCTTCACATCGGCACTGGCTTCGACGTCTCCAACGCTGCTCCCTCCCTCCATCTGGACCACGGTTGGTTCTTCTTCACCTGCAGCTTTGTCCTCACCCATCTCCTCTGAGCTCTTGGGGGACTGAGCAACCTCTAAGAAATCGGAGCTGCTCGAGACGTCTCCTGTGGACTCCAGGTCTGAGTGAGGGGAGTCACTTCCCACCGACACGTCCAGAGAGTTGGGGTCTGAGGCCGTAATGGATTCTGCAGCCTCCTTCAGCTTGATGCAGATCGCTGCAGCCTCCTCACCACCAGAGGGCGTCTCTAACTTGACCTCTGAGCTCTGTGGCGTGTCCTCAGGCTGGGGATCCTCTCCTGAAGGGTTCACAGGTTCCTTTCTTGGATCAGGAGCTTCTGACTTCATACTCTCTCCTTCCGTGGGGGCAGTTTGTGACAACGGGATTTCTGCTTCTTTTAGATGGATTTCAGGCTCAGCTTCCGTCTGAGTTTCTTCAGTTTGGACAGAAACCGTCTCCTGCATCTTGGCTCTGTTGGTTTCCGTCTCTTCTGTGGTGCCCGCCTCTTCCTTCACAGTTTCTCCAGCTTTGGCCGCTGGTACCTCTGCCTCCAGACAAACCTTAGCTCCCTCTTCTTTTTGTTTAGCCCTCCCCAGCAGTGTCTCGATCACAGACGCGTCGGTCGTGGCTTTGCTCTGCAGCTCTTCCTTCTCCTGCCGCTGTTCCCTCTGGAGGCTGGGCGGCAGACCGTTGACCACCAGAGGAGACGGAGGCAGGGCCTCGGAGGCGGTTTTAACGGGGGAGGCCAGAACCAAGGAGGGGCTGCTGGGCGGGGAGGAGAGGCTGGAGTGGCTGTTGTTGATGAACAGGTTGTGTTTACGGAGGCTGGCCGCTTCGCTCACCACTGCAGGACAAACAGGAAGTGTTAACTTCGGCTCGTGAGAGGAGAACATCTGATGTCATCATTAGAACATCTTTTTGTACCTTTAGAAGCCTCCTTATCCAGGATGTCCAGGAGGATGTTCTCATAAACGTTCTCAACATGAATGAAGTTGGAGTGGTCGGAGAAAATCATCTGCTCAAGACCCTGAAGCTCCTGGCGAACACAAACACAGAAGTTGCACTTTAATCAGAAGGTTTTAGGGTTTAAAAACTAAGAATGTATTTATTTTTAAAGCTTGAAGGCCATGTAGGTCAAGTCTGCTGTTTGTATAAACAAACACCTAAAAGGATATTTATAAAAACTGCTGAGTCAGCTCACATTGTTTGAACGCTGAGTCAGCATTCTTACAGTTTTCTTTACATTTGTGGGCATTCAGCTCATTCAAAGGAGATGGGTGTCATGACTGCCTCTGTTTCTGTCTTTTAGCTTTAACAACTCAAATATAAGATTTTAAAGTCGTCTTCACCAACAGTTCTCCAGAGTTGCTGTTGTTATGAAACTTGGCTGCTTTTTTTGTTCAGTGTCAACGTTGTACCTGAACAAATATTGATCAAGACCGCCTGAATTTATAACTTAGCCGGAAATAAATGATGATTGACTTCTTGCAAGCAAGAAATGAGGACTGGATCTGGAATTTCAACATTTCTGTGTCACTAAAAAGCAGAAAGGATGTTTTGTTTTTTTTTAACCAGCTGAAGTCAGTTTTAAAACTTGTGACTTTTATTTGCTGAGTTTAGTCTCCACTTTTCACGACAGGCTGAGCTGCACACATGATTTCACCGTGACTCATCGTTCCAGAGCAGAACCATCTGTAAGCAGGATTATAAATCTGTAAAACATGTGTAAACTGTTTGAGCTCATGAATGCACATCAGTCCTGCAGGCTTCCTGTGTCCAGATTTGATTTTATGGGAATTCTGGGGACAGAGTTCAGGGGGGATACACACAGGTTTGGTTCCCATAGTGATGGGGCGGCTTAAAACCACCTTCAGAGGTCTGAACACAAGTCGCCCAAAACAGATTTATAACAACAATTCTGACCTTTCTGCAGGTTGGAGCCAGGTTCTTCTTGATGAAGGGCAGAGTGACGGAAACGAGAGCGTCCTGGAAGATCCTCTTCCTCACCGTGCTGCTGTCGTAGTTGTATTGCTGCAGGAAGATGAGGTCAAAGGTCAGCCAGTGCATCGGGACATCAACACACTTTAGTTTTCAGAGACTGTGTGAAAACGAGGCCTTCAGGATCCCCACCGAACTGTTGGAAAACTGTTTCACTACAGGAACATGTGTAACTGTCGGTTCATCTGTCCGGAGTCATTATTTTGTTCTGCAGAAGAATTTTAATGACCCAAAGTGAAGCCACCCGAGTTTAAACAGGGAAACTGAGTCAGTTTTTACACAATCAGTTCAAGAAAAAATAAGTAATGTTAAAGTTAAACTTTTGTTTTATATAAGTAGGAAAATAAACATCTGGATTCTTTTAGAAACAGCTGAAATCAGTTTTTAACAAAAGCATGAGGCCAAAAGGCATGCATGTCGTCTGTGTTGAATTATTTTATTAAATTTTTGGTCATTTTCGGACAAACTGACCTTCAGCACTCGGTGTTTGGCCTTTTCAGTGGCAGAGGCGGCGTTTTCAGGGTTTTCCTCCACAGCTTTGCAGAGCAGCAGCTCAAACGTGTATGCTGCATTTTCTATCAGCTAAAACAAAATAAAAAAGGCACAAAGGAGGAGATCAGATCAGATTTAACACTTCAGATACAACTTAAAACCTGGAGTTTTGATATTTGGGTAAATATCAGGTTAAAATGTTTAACCCTTCCTGCTGTAATTTGTGTGGAAGGTTTCAACTTTATATAAACTTGTAGTTTAATAACAGAGTGTTTGTTTTATTTGGAGGAAAACTGAATGAACTGCTGCATCCTCAGAGCCTCTCGGAGCCTCGGTACCTGCTGCAGGTCGATCTGAGCGCTGTGGATCACTCCGCTCATGTTGGAGAAGCTGAATCTCTCCTGCAGACACTTCAGGTTGTCCTGCAGGGAGCTGATCTTCTGGTAGCAGCTCAGCAGGTTGGGTCTCGCCATCTCAGCCAGAACCTGAGAGTCATTTAAAACAAATTAAATTATTTAAGGAGGAGAGTTTTTCCTTTTTAAAGGAACAGGTTATCGTCTCTGCTGCAGGGGGGGAACAGACCTTTTTCAGCTGCTCGTATGTGGCTCCCTGCAGGACTTCCTGACACGCCTGGGTCATCTTTGTTTCGCTCAGCTGCCGCCCCTCCATGAAACCAGAGCTGATCGGTTCCATCATTTCCTCCAGAACCGAGCCCAGGTACGGCTGAACGGACTCTGAGCAGAGCTTCTCTGCGTCCTCCGAGACTTTCGCTGGAAAAAAACCCAAAACAAACGACTCATCAGAACAGAACCTGCAGCTTCACTTCGGACTCGGACAACTGCTTGCTGCCCATTGCTGGTACCTCGGATCTTCTCCTCCAGCTGCCGCCTCGTGTTCAGGATCTGACCCATTTCGGAGTGAATCAGAACCTCCTGCTGCCGGACCGTCGTCCTGCAGTCCTCCTTCAGCGCCGACAGTCCTTCCAACAGATGCTCCTGGACCACGATGTACGCATCCTCCATTATCTGAGAACAATCAGAACCAGAACCAGCTGACTAACAGGAAACAGCCTGGAGTGTGAATTAATAATTAAAAGCTTTGTTTACACAACTCCAAATGTTTTCTAAACTAATATCTTTCTCAGAAATCCCACATCAACCACAGCAAACTACAAAAGCACTCTTAGCTTGAATTCTCCAAGAATAATTGGAGGTTTTTTTCCTTTTAACACCATTAAGTTTCCTCTCAGTTGGTAAATGTGCTGAAATGTTTAAAGTTTGACAAAGACAGGATCAGGATGGTGACAGAGGAACTTCAACCATTTTTCCCCATTAAAAATTCAGTTTGTATGTGAGCAGGAGGTGCAAAAACTATCCGTATCGGTGTGGGCAGAGCCTAAAAGTGATTTCTGTTTTGTTTGAGGCGACTCACGGCGAACCAAACCCTCTTCCTGTCAGTTTTCTTGGCTTTGAGTCGAGGCAGCATCTCTTTCTCCAGCGACGGCAGCAGTTTCTCCATCACCAGGTTGGCCATCACCTGAACACACACAAAAAAAAAAAACACGAGTTAATGGTGCTCATTCATCTGCAGTTCATTTAAACTCTGAACACCTCGGGGCGATTTAGTCATTATCAACTTAAACACTCTTCATTTTATTTATTTCAGTTGGATTAAAATGTCTTCTTACATAAGTGAGTTTACAGCCATTTTGAAGTGGGGTTTTTTTTATATTCAGAGAGCTTCCTACAACAGGTAAGATACTGATGTCCTTAAACCTTTGCTCATTAGTTTGTTTCTGGGTTTAATACATTTTTTAAGTTTTTATTCTGCGCCTGACTGCCCTCTTGTGGCAGAAACACTAACGAGTTTGTGACGCAAACGTTGAAAAACTGGACCAGAAGAAGAGAGTAGACTAACAGCAGGAGAAGGAAAGTTACACAAACAATAAGATAACAATAAAATAGTTCATCAATAGTCAAAGATCTGGTTGAGACGAATCAAATGAAAGCCAAGCAGCTTTACTCATCCTTGCCTTTGGTAAATGACTGAATGTTGTGTCACTGACTGATTCTGCAGGTGTGGCTGTAAAACCGTCATTACTCAGCTCTGATGTGTGTTGTATGAAAACTATTAGCCAAAGAAATGTGAACTCCCACGTGTTTTTTTACTCCAGCAGGAAGTGTGTGAGTTGAACGGTGAGCAGCATTGCAGAGCGATGACCTCACTTTCCTGCAGCCAGAACAAACTTCCTTCAATGTTGTTTCACACAAACACAAGAGGAAAACAATGAGGCGTTTCAAGACTCGACCTGTGACCAGATTCGGACAAAAACGGCAGGAAGAACCTGAGGTGAAGTTAAAACCAAGCAGGATGAGGGAGAAATCACTGGAGGAGGTTTAAAAAAATAAGATGCAAATAATGAGCTGAGCACTCCCTCCATGGATCCGTCATGCAAATCTGCTGTAAACAGGACAGGTTTGTCTTTTCCCTTTGTCTCTGAACAGCAGCACTAAACACAAAGACTTCAAGTTTAAATTCATTCATATAAACAGAACTAATGGAAAATTAATGATCTACAATAAAAGTTTGGAAGTGAACGCTTCAGTTTCTGTCCTGCTGCTTTTGGTAAAAAGGAAGAAAAACATTCTTAAAATGGGCAGAAAAACTAAAATAATTACTGCTTTCCTTAAAAAAATAGAACAAAACTTCTCTGAACCCATATGTTTTGTATTGAAGCAGCCATTGATTCAATTATTACAGAATGACCAGCAAATAAAACATTTTTTAGATTTGAATTTAATAAACCTGTTTATGATCGCTGAGACAGAAACCTGGATCAGAATAAGAAAAGTCAAATGAGAACAAAGTTTGCATCAAAAGTTTGTTTGAGTTCGTGTCGTCTCAGAGAGAAGGTCCATTCAAATTAGAGTTTAATATAAGTCTGATCCGGTCTTTACTGGTTCCTACAAAAACACTCAGGTTCCAGTGTGTCGTTATTTATTTAACAAAAATAAACCAGTAAAGACCAGATCAGATTTATTGGGTCCTGATGGGTAAAACCTGTTGGCACATTAAATATAGTCTTCAGAATTTTTTTTATAAAGTATGATCATCTGAAACTTTCAGACCTTTTAGGCAGAAAAAGAACCCAAAAACATTAAAAACAACCATAACTGATGGGGTCTTATGAGGTTTGTTTCCATCTGATCCAAAAACAAACAAACCGACATGTTGGGACGAGGACGTACCCTGACGTCGCTCCCTATCAGCATGTCCCACGCCTTGTATTTGCCTTGGTCCTGTCGGTAGAGCTGGATGGCTTTGAGGAAGGCCTGAACTTCACACGTCTTCTTCTTCAGGAAGTCTGACAGACAGCGGAGGAAGAAGCTCGGTTACAAGCCTGTCGGCCCGTTTATCAGCAGCGGTAAACAGCGACATGATTAAAACGTTTCTGCTCTCAGAGATGCTGAGGCGAGCCTGTTTCCATGGAAACCGTCTGCGATCCAGTTCACCTGAGGCTGCAAAGCCTAAATGTAGGATATGAACCCCAGCCTCTCTGCTGGAGGGAATTCTACACAACTCCTGATGTCAAACATTAACTTTCCTTCAACTTCTGAGAAAACTTTACATTCTGGAGGAAGAGTTAGTTAACAAACAACCTGAACTAAACTCCTGCAGGTTAGTTCACCTGAGCAGGAGAAGCAGGAGGTTTACAAAGGTTTTCTTTTTTGTGGGTGAGAGTTCAGTCAAATAAGTAAAAACTAAAACTGAAACTTTAGAGCAATAAACTTATTCAAATTCATTTTCTGTTCATCTGATTTCTCTGGGTTTCAGTCCAAGTTTTGCAAATGTTTCTGCAATTTAATATTTCACAACTTTGACTTTTTTTTCCAATGAAAGGTGCTGAAAAAAAATAGATAAATCAGTTTAGTGTTAAAACAAGTTCCACTGAATCTGAGTGTTTTTGCAAATGTCAGCTGTCTTATTTTCCACTCTGTTGACCTTAGAGGCCAGCTGCTATTTCTCTGCTGTCATGTAAACCGTCTGCGTTCTCGTGTGCGTGCTCGTCTGCCTACCCTGGTTCTGGTGTCGGATGCAGTCCGACAGGAAGGAGATGAAGGTGGCCTGCTTGGCCTGCTGTCTGAAGCAAAAGTAGGAGTCCCTCCTGTACGGCAGGCGCAGGTAAACAGGAAACTGTCCTGGCATCCCGGACAGAGGCGGAGCGAAGTCCTCCTTCACACCTGAAACAGGAAGGAGGTTGAAGACGTCTGCAGAAATTCATGATGAGGTTTGTGGCGTTTCCTTAAAGCTGCAGAAACAATCTGAAAACTGGTTTGTTTCCCTCAGTAACTCATCGTTACTCAGAAAGTTCAGGTTATTCTTTAAACTGTTAACACAACAAACCAACATTTTTACACACAAACATGTTGACAAAAAGCAGCTTTAATGTGTCACTGGGCTGAAAATCTCTTCAGGCTGCTGCAGCTGCTGGTGTTTGTCTTCAGAACCAGTCCAGATGAGGTTCTGAGCTCCGTCCAGTTAAATTCAAATCCTCCAGGAAAACTTTCAGCCAGACAAACGTCTGAAACAGATTCTGTTTTTCCTGCCAGCCTCACTCCCACACATGAAAATGACAGCTACAAGGTGTTTTTTTTCTCTTTGGTTTGTTGATTTGCTGACTTCTGTGGAAAGAATCAGAAACGATCTGCCCTGGATCGCCAAGTGGAAACCATCACATGAAAACAGACATTTCTTTATGTCACAATTAGCTAATTCATTCTTGATTAAACCCCTTTTTGGTTAACCTCTGAGGAAATTTTATCAGATCATCACTGATTTCTTAAGAATGGGACGGGGTGAGGGGGAACGATTAGCTGGTAGCTGCATCCCGGCAGGTTGGAACAGGCTCTGAGCCAAACTGTTTCCAAAGTATTTGTTTAGTTTCCCACAAAACGGATGAAGCCTGCTCCTGAGAGCAGAGCAGCTACCTTATGGGATCTGAGGGGTTTTATCAGCGGAGCGTCATCGACGTACAAACTGTTGGGGTTATCAAAATGCGTCACATAAATCTGAAACACTGTTTTGTAAACAGCAGGTAACAGAGGCTGACGTGTGGAAATACCTGTATGCTCTGATAAATGCAGGTTAATACACCTGTACATATTGAACTACGGCTCAAAAACTAAATGTTGCAGTCATCTCCTTCTGTCTGCAACAGACAAACAGCTAAACCGGAACTCACTGCTGTCATCGGGGAAACACCTGTCCACCATGGCCATGTACGCCTCCTCTGCGGTCAGAACAGTGCCCCCTGTAGGCAGCAGTTTGTCCCGCGGAGGAACTCCTTTAATAAAGGTCTGAAGGCAGGAGAGAGAGAAAGGTTTTCAGGTCAGTGAACGTCTTATTCTGATTAGCTTTAATCATCAGATGGCAGCTTCATGTTTACCTGCAAGCTGTCGTGACACTCCAGGCAGTAGTTGGCTCTCACCACCACGTACCGCTCCCTCCACTTCCTGGTGTCGTCAAAGTAAAAGACCCCCTCCTCGTACAGAACTTCACCCTCCTCTGGAGGCCCCTGATGAAGGAGGAGGAGGAGAGGTAAAGAAGACATGCTGGTGAGGGGAAAGTACAAAACACAGCAGCTAATCTACAACAGAACGGTCCAGTCAGAGTCCAGAACCTCAACCTGACTCAACCTCAGAGAGCTGAGCAGAAACCAATGAGCTGAAGCAACGCTGGAAAGAAGAGTGGGCCACAACTCCTCCACAACCATGAGAGACAAACAGGAAACCACTGAGAGTTCTGCTGCTGGAGGAGGTTCTGCTGGGTCAGGAGCTGGACCCAGTGTTCACATTTTGGTTCAGTTCCTTCACAAAGGACAGATTTACCTCATTTGAAGATCAGATGTTTGTTTTAATGTCTTGAATATTGATGACAGAACATCCTACATTATCAAGAAACTAAAACTTTCTGCAGAATTAATAAAAGGAGCTAATTGTTTGAGAAATCCTGTAAAAATCATTCAGTTAAGAATGAAAATGTCCCAACCTGAACTCCAGGTGTAACATGATGAAATATTGGCCAATTTCACAATAAAACTATGATTTAAATAAACTGAACATAGAATCTTTTATATTTTACTGTTAACGACCAACAAGCTGTCAGCTCCTGATGGATCTCCTTAATTTGGACTAAGTCAATCCCAACATGTTGTATAAAATCTGTTCATTATTTATTCATTCCTCTGGATTTATTGATCTCTTGTTTTCCATCAGAGCTTTCAGAGGAAGTGCCTCTCAGATCATCTCATTAAGTTTTCCTTGTTAAGTGCTGACACTCGTTATGATGGGACTCAGCTGGATGACGCTCGGCGGCTTTATTCCTTTATTCTGTTACCTTCTGTTTGAGCAGCTGTGAGATCTTCTGCTTGTTCTGCTCCAGTTCATCTTCCAGCTGAGAGAACCGAGCCACAGAGAACTGCTTCCTGTAGTACAGACTGAACGCCTTCAGCTCAGCCTCGGCCTCACCTGCACACAGAAAAACATCAGAGTGATTTTATTCAGCTGAAAAAGGAGCCAATATTTCAGAGGAGAGGGGCTGATAGTCTGACAAACACAAACTGTAGATCAGGAAAAGAAAATCATCTTTGACCCGTGAGCAGCAAAAGGTTCTGATGGTCTCACAGGTTCAGGTTGATGGAGGAGATATAAAGAGTTAAAAAGAGCCTTCACTTCCTGTTTGGAAGCTCAGATGCAATGGAAGTCAATGAGAGAGCTCCAAAGAGGACCGGGTTTAGAGCTCCAAACGGGACCGGGTTAGGTCTCTAAACCCTGTCCCGTTAAAAGCTCTAAACCCGATCCCGTTTAGAGCTCCATGGGTTTTAATATTTATTAAAATGAAGTTGACTCAGATCATTTATTGCAAACTAGAAAAGCTTTTTTGTGTTTTATAATTTACACATCTAATATTTCATCAGCTCCAAAGGTGAAAAGCCAAATCAAAAATGATGGAGATTTTTATTAAACTTTTTCTTTAAATAAATCTGCTCCATCAATCGTCTCCTCCCAACCCTTCGGATCCAGGAAGGAGTAGGTTAAAGATCATCCTTCTCCTGAAAATTGTCTGTAAAATTCCACTCTTGTGTCAGAAAAGTGAAGGAGTGAAACGTGTCGGCACGAGTCTGAATCAGCTGAGTTTCCCATCCGGAGCTCAGAAAGCAGGTTTCCAGGTCAGACATACAAAGAACTCAAAGAACTCAAAACAGAAGTTATGATGTCATTGGGACATTAAACTTAGATGATAGATATTAGGTTAAACAGTTAAATTGTGTCAGATTAACAGTATTCATCATTTCTTTACTGATCAGAACTAAATCAACCCTAGCAAGCACAACAATGGCTCTAAGTCAGCCTTTTTTACAGATATTGAGCTAAATTATGGTGTGGTAGTAGCTGAGAGTCATCCCTAACAATTACCTGAAAGACAGCGGGCGATCTGCATTATTTTATGGAGTTTTAGTCTCTTCTGTCTGTGCAGTTTTTATTTTGTTTTGGGTCAAACTTCTACCTGCTGGCTGCTCATCCAGAGAAGCTCTCAGATTTCAGTTTGTTCCGGTTAAACCAGGTCAGACTCTGATCCAAACACATTTAGCTCGGCGATAAAGATTACTTTACTTTTTATTTTGTGTCGCTGCACGCCTGAGGAGATCATTAAATCAGTGTTTGTGGTTTTAAACGCTTTTATTTCCATCAAACGTTGCAGATAAACGCGTCTGAACTGATGGGCTCCATTTATAAGATCTATAAGAACTAATTTTATTAGTTTATTTAAAGAGACAATTTGCCATTTATAAGCTATGATCCAAGATTTGACATTTTAGCCATGTGTGTAAAAAAAAACACAGAGTAAATATGAAATAAAGGTGCAAAACACTGACCTACAGCTGAAAATAAAGGTTCACCTTCAGAGGAACATTTTTGACTCGTCTCCTGAAACTGAAGAGTCAACTAATGATAATCTCTGTGTGAGTAAATTAACAACATTAAGAGTTTTCTCCATCGTTATTTTTTCCATTTTAGCCGATTTGGGAGGGAAAAGAAATTTACATATTCATAATTTCTTTGTGTAACAAGTTTATCACAGTTTTAGCGTGACATCTTTACTAGTAGGTGGCTGTTTTAATCTGAATAAGGAAAAAACGGTTATTAAAAAGGGCTGAAAGATTTCCAGTTTTCTCCCAAGTTCAGGTAGAAAATTTGAATTTAAAAATATTTAGAAACTCAATAAAGACTGATTAAAGACTTCACCGTCTCTGCTCATCTCCTCCGGCAGTAAAAAGTTAATATTCTGCACAGACTGCAAAGAGAATTAAACAAAGAGTCGAAAAGCAACATTAATGGAACCACTTTCCCACCCGTTTGATTCAGAAAATTACACTTTTTGGTTGTTTTTACACTCTGATCTGCAGGAGCTCTGAGATTTTAGAGTCAGATCAACTATTTCAGAGGCATGATGTGAGTTTGAGAGACAAAAAGGCACAAAACAGAGAAAATAATCATCATCAAAGTCCTAATTAAATGTTTTATCACCTATAACTACAATGAGACAAAAAAGAAACTTGAAATAATCCAAATAACAGAGGATTTGTATCTCTAATCACTGATTTATTCTCTTTCTCGTCTCTTCTGGTGGATTTTCCAACAGATTCGAACAGGTCGGTCAGACGCCCCGACTCCTGATGAACGCTGACCTCTGACCTGTTTCAACATGCAGCTACCTGCAGCAGCCATACGAGCTCACCTGCAGACATCTGCTGCAGCAGCAGTTTTTATTTAAACTTAACTAAAAGCATTTATTTGGTTTAAGGACTTGTTTAGGACTCAGGTCTCGCATATCTTTGACCTGGGACTCGACTCGACTGAATCAGGTTTTTATGCAGATCTCTGTTCTTTAAAAACTCAGAGTTTTGTGTCTTAATGAATAAAGCAGCTGTGGAAAAACCCTCCTCCACCTCTGAGTGTTTTGGACACAGATATAAAACCTCCGTCTCTGTTTTGTGTCGAAGCAACAGGTCTCAGTTGTTGGTTCGCTGGTTAGAAACCACGCAGGAATATCTGAGACGGGAGGAGGCTCCACCTGGTTCACCTGAAACATGAGCTGCACCTGCAGACAAAATAAAAGGAGCCAGCCGCGTGCAAACAAATTAATCCCTTTTTGTTTAAAAGCAGACAGACGATCTGCTTTAATTTAACAGTAGACTGCAGAAAGAAGGATGTTTTATCTGTAATGTTTTGCAGCAGGTTGGACCAGAGTTTGTCCTTAAACTGAAAGTATGAAGGTATGTGAAACATGAGCTCATCACCAGACAAACCTGCTCCTCCACCTTAAACACCAAATACTGTCCGAGGGCAGAAAGTTAAACCAAGACTTTAATCTCAACCAGGAGGAAGTTTAAAAAAACATCTAAAACTTCATGATTCTGAAAACAAACCTTTAACGTGAAACCTCAAAGGAAACAGTTTAGAAAATCTTAAACCGTGGAGTTTAGTTTCCAGAAAAGCCCAGTCTAAATTGTAATAAAGCCTGAATTTGTAGGCAGAGGACTGTATGTTCCAGTTCTCTCTCTGATGCTCCTCCCGGTTTCACAATAAAACTTTAATAATTATCATAGAGATGATTCATCTTTGACGTCACCTTCAGCATCTTCACCGTGTGGATGATGTTCCACCACCTGACTGACCAGAAGTTTGGAGCATAAAGATTAATAAAGTGGAGGAGGACGTCCGTCCATAAAAACAACGTTCCTGCAGAAGTTTGAATCCTCCTGCAGATCATTTAGTTCAGCTGTGGAGCTCGAAAGGAACGAGATTAGAGGTGAAATGTTTCCCTCTTCATGTGAAACTTATCCCGCCACGTCTCAGATTTATCACCAGTTTTTAAATCAAAGGTGAAGCCAGATATTAATGCTTTTAATCTTGTTACTTTCAAGGTTTGATTAAATCCTCGTTTACAACTTCAAGGAATGCCAAGTCTTTAATTTATTGGAAATAAAAAACAGAAACGTGTCTTTATTTCTCTTAGTCAGCCCCGTTTCCCTGACTGAAGTGTTGTTCCGTCCTGACCTGCTTTAATCCGACTTTAAAGCTGTTTTCAGTTGGACTTTTTATATTAATCAGTGTTTTATGAAGTATGGAGTTTCCACTGTCTGCTGTAAAGTTGAAAAAGTCCTAACTTAACTAAATCAAGTTAATCCCAAACACAAGAAGCAGCTGATTTAAAAAGGAGCTGCAGGAACTGGATCCGTCAGAGTTAACAGTCAGAAACAGAGAGAGAAAGTCTGTGTGTGTGATGTGTCGACATGTCAGCGCACGTTAGACGTGTTCTCGCACACAGACGAACATGTAAACAACACAGAAATGGAAGTTTCCACAGCGGGGCCAGAATTTAAACTGGTTTATTCAGCAGAACCTCAGCTCTGCGGCACAAACGCCTCCTGACGTCAGCGATCAACTTTCAGAGGACAAAAGGTTTCCTCAGATTAAAGAAGGAAACTCAAATCGCCCAGAGTTTCAGAATAAGATCACCTGAGGTTGAGAGGGGGAGCGTTAAATTCAATTTAGTCAAAGCTCTGTTAGTGCTTAAAGTATGACTCTCAGCTACTACCACTCCAAAGCTCAACACCTGGAAAACTGACTGAGCTGCAGCCGTTGTTGTGTTTGCAAAGGTTGAAAACCTGCGGTGGCCATCTTGAATGGGTCTGACTCATTAATGAGGTCTCTTTCTGAGAGTTTCACTGGTTCATGGGATCTTCTGCTAACAGGCAAAGAAACCCACAGAAAAGCAAAAACATTACTTTGGTGTGTTTGCTTTGTCGCCTTTAGAGTTAATATTAGTGACTTTAAGCTTATTGGGCCTGAAGTCCACAGAAAAGTTTGTGTCATGAATTAGGAAATGCCTGCGGGACACACAACACGTCACTGCGGGACAGACAAAAA
Source organism: Kryptolebias marmoratus (assembly GCF_001649575.2). Taxonomy (NCBI): domain Eukaryota; kingdom Metazoa; phylum Chordata; class Actinopteri; order Cyprinodontiformes; family Rivulidae; genus Kryptolebias; species Kryptolebias marmoratus. The sequence goes on along the minus strand of NC_051447.1, from coordinate 4,273,054 downwards.
AATGTGGAACAAAGACTGAGTGGAGACACAAAGAGGACAAGAGTGTCTGTGTGCCAATCGTTACCACAAAAAGATTCATTATCTAGAATTAAATCTGTTTTTGACTCAGTTTTCCTGCAGCAGAATCACCCAATTTTACATCTTTATGATCAAAAACACAAAGAAATATCTTTAAAATGATTTAAAACTTACTCAAATCCTTGAAATGCAGCAGTTAAACTGTAAAACTGCACATAAAGAAGTCTGATTTCTTAACGTATTAAGACCCTGATGATGCACAATCCATGAAAACATTTTTATAAATTTAAGTCTTGGTGAAAAAACAAAAGTTGTATTTTAATCCGAGAGTCTGAGAAATAAAGTAGCTGCCTGTAATCTGACAGCTTTCACTGCTCTGATGGGATTTCTGTGACTTTTAAAGTCTTTTTATTTACACACCCAGCTATTAAGCCCCAGAAGATGCTTCAGATGGGCGTAAACAATTAAACCAATTCTCCGAGCTGCAGAACCTGTTTGACTCCAGCGTTCATCAAACATGAGTGACTTCAGGTTTTAAACACCTCAACATTTTAGACACGGTCTTCATGTTTCATCTGACAACAAGCTGCACGAAGACGAGAACTTAAGAAAACCCTCTCCAGGTTTCTAGTCTTTATTATTATTATTATTATTATTATTATTATTCCAGCTGTTCTCTTTTCAGGGGTCTCCACAGCGAGTCCTCCTCCATCTAACTCTGTCCTCACTTCAACTCCCTCCATGTCCTCTCTAACTGCATCCATATATGTCCTCTTTGTCTCTAACAGCCTTCTACCAATATACCCACTGTCCCTCCTCTGCACATGTCCAAACCATCTCAGTCTGGCCTCTCTTACTTTATCTACCAGTCCTTCAACCTGTGCTGTACCTCTGATGACCTCATTCCTAATCCTGTCCATCGTCCCCCCCCCCCTCAACATCTTCAGCTCTGTCACTTCCAGTTCTGTCTTCAAACCAAACATGGCTGCTCTCACCACTGTCTGTAAAGCTTTCCTTTGACCCTTCTGTCACAGATCACTCCTGAAATTTTTCTCCATTCGCTCCGTCCTACCTGGACTCTCTTCTTCACCTCCTTAAAACACTCCCTGTTCTCCTGGACAGATGAAGTCCTGCATCTTTGTGACCTCTGACCTTGTAGCCTCACTGTTCCACCTCCCTCTCATTCACACACAGGTACTGTCTTCCTACGGCTGACTTTCATCCCTCCACCTCTCCAGGTTCTCTTTCTTTGTTTAAAAGTTTGGCACTCATGGTGGCGGGCGATATGCATTCCTTTAAAGAGAGCTACTTTCACTTATATGAGATGAATTTGAGAAGGGAGTGGAAATGTTTTTGCCCGATGCGGTTGCTCATCCAGTGAGCTTTCTCCTGGTTTCTGTTTGACAGTAAACTTCGTCAGGACTGAACAACAGGTGGGTTTCCAGCTGAGAGTCTGAGCTGCAGTTTCCTCTCTTTGTTGGGAGCGAAGCGTTTGTTTCCCACAGTTTTTCTCGGCGCGGCTGGATGTCTGAGCAGTGGTGTAATGCTGCAGCTGGAGGCCGAGTGACGGAGCGTAAAGAACAGCAGCAAAAACACCAATTTACAGAAACAAACCTTACTTTCTATGTGAAGGAACCAATTTACCGTCTGTGGGTTACATCTGGGGTTCGTATCTCTGCTGTGCCCCAATAAGTGCTTTCTGTCTGTTACCTAGATTTCTGCTTCAGGATTACCTGCTTCTGCAGCCATTTTGGTTTCCTTAAAGTTGACTTTGTATGTTTGGGTTCTCCATCATTCTGACAGTTCAGTTATGGTTTTAAATAAACAGGACCGGGTTTAGAGCTCCTAACAGAACCAGGTTTAGAGCTCCCAACAGGACCGGGTTTAGAGCTCCTAACAGGACCGAGTTTAGAGCTCCTAACGGGACCGGACCTCCTATTGGGACCGGGTTTAGAGCTCCTAACAGAACCGGGTTTAGAGCTCCTAACAGAACCGGGTTTAGAGCTCCTAACAGAACCGGGTTTAGAGCTCCCAACAGGACCGAGTTTAGAGCTCCTAACAGGGCTCAGTGTAACTTGTGTTTGATTCTCTGTTCCGCTCAGTGAGTATCGGCTCCGTCTATTCTCTGGAAAGATTAATTTTGTAATATGTTAGCTGCACAAGAACTCTTTGTGTAAATTTAATGCACCAACTGCTGCAGATTATTCTTATTTCTAACCAGCTAATCTGAAACCGGTGCTCAGTGAACGTGAGTCATTGTTCTGTCCCAATGAGACGATGATAATCTCAACTGGAAACAGTTCAAACTCTGAACAGCTGCAGATGAGACACGTTTTTCTTCTAAAATATGAGGAGTTTTAACAAAAGTCATGAATATGAAAGATGTTGGAGATGGATGACTTGAATAATAAATAATTCTTCTCATCACAATGTGTCTCACAGCTTCAGATCAGGAAATATAAAAACTCAGAGGAAATAAATGCAGATTTATTGAAGAGATCCGCTAAATATGAGCTCAAGAACTGCCATAAAATATTTATTATTGAATTGTTTTTATTACATTTTAATGTCTATCATTAATATGTGTGGCCCATTTTCTCTCCTCTGATTTATTTAAGAAACAAATCAAACCTGACTAAAATGATCCAAGTGAGCTGAAGAGACTAATCAGATGACAGGTTTCACTCAGATTTGTTTTTCTGTCAGACTGATGGAAGAACTGAGTCCTGATGAGAAGAAATCTGATTTTAACATTAATGGGTTTCATGTCAGATTTCTGAAAGTTCTTAAATCTGTCATCAGGTTAAATCTCAACAAGAAGAAAAACCAGAACCAGAATGCACAGTTCTAAAGATAAAGTTTCTTTTAGACCCAAATAATCAGAATCATCTCTTCTTTCTGCAGCTTGTTGACTTTTGAGTCAAATCCTGCCTGTTGCTCAGCAGCAAAGAGTTCAGATTTTATAAAAAGCTTAAAGAAGCAGGAAGTCTGGAAAAACCATAAAACAGAAACACGCAGCTTTTGAAACCTACAAACACAAAACAACGATGGCATGTTTAGCCTGTGATGCAGCTGTTGCACGTGCACGTGCACGCATCCTGCAGCCTCCTTCTAAAACTGCATCTGGAGAACTTTGGTTCCGCTTGAACAATCAGCATCAACAGACTTTTCTACTTTAAATAAAATGTCCACAATGACTCACTTTCAGCTTTTCAGACCATTTATGTAGCTGCTGTTTTCAGTCAGATTCTTGTTTCTGATTGGACGGATCCCTTCAGATCAATGAGAACGTTGCTGTTTGGGAGCATCTGATGACCTTCAACACACAACATCTCCTCTGTCCAGAACAAACCAACCAGCAGAACCTTTCAGTTCAGACTGAACCTCTGATCAGACCTGGAAACACGTCAGTCCGGAGAGAAGAATCTGCTCCTCTGACCTTCAGTAAGTCTGGACTGATGTGAACTCATGAATCAGAATTAATTGTCTCATCCAGCCCAACCCTGGAAACCACGGCAGCGTCCCGCCCTGTTCTGTCATTTCTCTGCTGAACTCAGGAATGTTTTCTCTCTGAGACATGATGCCGAGTCACAGACGAAGGAAAAACTGACGGACACGTTCTGGAGGCCCTGACCCGGTTTTACAGAGCTGAGCTCCTGAAGGGACCAGAACACCGTTCCTGCCGTCCTCAAACAGAAAACAGACTTTTTCCTCTTTTCAGTCAACAAAAGCACCAAAAACCTTCAAACTGTGGCAAAGGATCAGTTTCTTACTCTTATTTTCACACGGCTAACATAAGAGACTGCCATGTAACCATGGCAACAGCAGAGGCAAAAAAGTCGAGTGTCAACGGCAACAAAAACATCGTTAACATCATTAAAGTCTTCTCTGAGGACTGAAACCAGATCGGTCTGCACTTTCCTTTCATGTTTAACCTCATTTTGTCTCCTCCACCCGTGTGTGTGTGTGTGTGGGGTGTGTGTGTGTGTGTGTGTGTGTGAGAGAGAGAGAGAGATAGAGACTCTCAGCTACTACCACACCAAATTTCAGCTCAATGTCCATACAATTCACTTGTATGGACATTGTTGTTTTATTCTCAATTAGCTGTGGCGGCCATCTTGAACCAGTTTAACTCTAAAAGTTAATCAGTTGTAGACGTTCATCTGATGATTACTTTAACAGTTTTATTAAAATCTGCCCAGTGGTTCATTAGATATTTTGCTAACAGATAAACCTTCGCACACAGACAAATACATGATCACTCATCCAGCTAACGATCCAGGGCACCTGAACACATCACCTCAGGAGGTCAGATTAGATTGTTTGAGTTGGTTTTTAGCAGCTTTTATGCAAAGATTCTGTAGAAACTGACCCAGAAACGTTCTAACCCAATGTCCGGTTTATGAAAGGTTCTGACTTCTCAGCTCACTGAGAACTTAACAAGAGCTTCAGAACCCGTCTCATCACACGTATCGTCCAGGTTTAATTCAGCTTTTCCAAAAATAACCAGGGTTCTGCTCCGTTTGGTTCTGCTCTAAAAAGTAAAAATCTAAACAGAATCTTCAGAACTCAGATTATTAAAAATTAACCCCTGCAGCGTCAGCTTTATTTTAAGTTTGAGTCTTAAGTTCTTAAAGGATCACTTGTTTGATTTCCTACTGCATTTGAAAGCAGCATCTGAGGAGGATTCACCTTTCAGGTTTTTAATCCATCTGACAGCAACAAATCTCTAAGGCAAACAGGCTGCTTTTCACAGAACCAGAATGAAAATGAAAAATACACAAAAAGACTGGGCATTACCCAGAATGCAATGCAGTTGTTTACTTTGTGGTGGTTCTATAAATTACAACAACGAAGCCAGAAACTATAAAGTTAGAACAAAATCCTGACAAACAAATGCAACTGATTTAACTCATAAATGTGTTTCACTTCCTGATGAATCTGAGAGAAATGTGGATTTCACTGAAAGTGTCAGAGTCCAGCCTCATGCAGGAACACCTGTGGACCCCCAGGAAGACCTGTGGAGCCCTACAAGAACACCTGTGTGGAGCCCTTCAGGAACACCTGTGGACCCCCAGGAAGACCTGTGGAGCCCTACAAGAACACCTGTATGTAACCCTACAGGAACACCTGTGTGCACCTGCAGCTCATTAAAGCCTTTGTCTGTCGGACACACCCAGCAGGAGACACCACTCTCACTTTCCATCCCTCCTGCCGGACCGGAAGGGCAGGAGAGACCTGATGGCCCCGGCTCAAACCAGGAAGCAGAACCTGGACCTGGACCTGTCCGGGTCAGGTTCCAGAACCGCCTGGTACTGATCCAAAAAAAATCAGCTGTTTCCACACCTGAACTCCGAACTGACTCAGTCAGAAGAAGAAGAAGAAGAAGAAGAAGAAGAAGAAGACGCGCCTTTAATCGATCTTTAATCGATTTAATCCACTCAGGCATGAAGCAGAGAGAGGAGGAAGTTTGTTCTGAAAGCATCCAAACAAACCGAACCGAACCGAGCCAAGCCGAGCCGAGCCGAACCGAACCTCAGAACGCCAGAGTTCAGGTCGGGTTCTTACCTCTGACGTAGTTGGACTTGGCTTCATCCAGCAGGCTGGACGCGGAGACCCCCATGGTGGTTCTGATGGCGTCTGAGGATCCACAGGTAGACTAAAGTCCTCAGGTCCGGACTGAGTCTCCTCTGTCTGCAGGAGGAGGAGGAGGGCGTGGTCATCTTCCTCCTCCTCCTCCTCCTCCTCCTCCTCCTCCTCCTCCTGTGACGCCTTGACAGAAACCAGCCTGATCAGCTCCTGATCTTAAAAACAATCATCTGACATGAAGCTTATTTATTTAATTTAATCAGTTTCAATAAATCTAAAATTAAAAGAGTTAAAGCCCCCCCTCCTGGTCTGAAGGTTAAAGTTACTCAAAGAATGAAATCTAACAGAGAAGTTTATCCTGAACTACATCCTCCTGACTGCCAGGGAAATAAATGTTGTCCACTTCTTCATACATGGCATCACTGAGAAGTCCGAAACAATAAACAGGAGTTATTTCAGCAGCAGGCTGCAGGTGGGAGAGCTTCAGGTTTACAGATGTCCTCCACAGAGGTTCTGGTAGTGGTTTGAATGTTTAATCCAGCAGTTTTCATTTGTACTTCTAAAATGCGGGTCCACACTCAATGTAAACAAAGCGTGGGGCTGAATCAGACCTTCTGACTGACCTGTGGTCTTTACGTCTTATTAACAAATGAAAAAAATACTTTTACAGCAGGACAATAGTTTTCCAAAACTCGTTTTTTCCCCTTTGTTCCTCTCTGAAGAAAGAAAAAGTAAAGATCATCCAAGTCAGAACTATCACTTAGAATTTCAGAAATTTAATATTTTATAATTACAACTTACAGGATTATTTTTCTTCTTCAAAGTAGCAGAAATGGGGTTCCATACGTTTCAGAAACTATTTTACTTAAAGCCCAAAAGGTTAAAAAAAGATTCTTCTAAATCTGAAGCAGGTCTGAAACGGCTGGGAACAGGAAGTAAAATCACAGCAATGAGAGAAGAAGAAAGTAGTTTTAGTGAATAAATCAACAGAAGACGCAGCAGTGGAGCCTAAAGAAGAAACTGAAGTCTGTCTTCAGATCAGAGGAGAAACTAATCAAACAACATAAGGTTATAAACCCAACTACAGCCTGCATCCTATCAATGAAGAAGAAAATCTGAATCAAGATTGTTTTAGTAGATTTAAGATGAAAGTTCTAAACTTTAGGGCTGGAAAAACAACAGATTCTCTGCTGTTAAATAAAAGAAATAAACAGTTACGGTTGTAGGAAAGTTTTATTGTTTTCAGAAGACAAAAAAGTTTAAAAAAAAAAACTAAAAAAACTAAATGTTTAAAAGGAATAAATAAATAAAATCCAATCATCTGTGCTGCTTGAATCCGACTCCATCAGTGCAGGCGGAGGTTGGTGTCGGAGTAAAAGAAGCTGCCGGGTTTCCCGCCCTCCTCCCTTCAGAGCGGGTTCTCTGAGCTCACGCTCTGCGCCGTGGCCGTGTTGGCGTACGTGGGCTTGCTGTACTTGGTGAGGACGGATTTAAACTGCTGCAGCGTGGCGTCGGTTCGAACCCCCGTCGGGTCGAAGTGGGTCCGGCTCACCCTGAAGCCGGCCTCCATCAGGTACTGGAGGAACTTGTTCAACCTGTGGATGAATTAAAAAAACAAACCTGAACCGTAAACGTCAGAAGTCTTAATACTGGCCTTAAATCATTACCACAAAATGGACCCAACACTTGGGTCCATTTTGTGGTAATAATTATAATATATAATAATAAAATGTTAGCTTTGAGCTTTAGTTCTGATAGTTACAGAACAAACTCAGCGTGCAGCGTTCACGCTGTGTTTTTGCTGAAAATGTAAACGTTTATAGTTTTAGTTCATGAAGAGGTCCGCCATCTTAGAACTGTAGACGTGTGACTGAAATGTTCCCTGGAGGTCAGAGGTCACTCACTTGGGCATGTTCATGCCTCTGATGCTGTGCCGGTGGATGCTGTAGTAGAAAGGCGGGTGTTCCAGAGATGCATCAGGCTTCAGCTTCTTCACAACGTTCCCAGAATCCTCCCCGCTCTTCCTTTTCCCTGCAGGAAAAACAAAAATTATACTCAACTCAGGGGAAGAAAGCATCTAAAATACCTGTGTCCTGTGATGAAACCATTAAAATCTGATAAATGCAGTAAAAACTAACTTTTTAAGTCTTTAAATAGACAAAATAAGGCAACACTGCCCCCTACAGAATTACAGGATAAGTCCATTGAAAGAACTGATTATCACTTTTCTGTTTATTTTTAAGATTTTAACCTTCTTTAAATCTCTAAACCTGCGTTCTTATGTTACTACAGCTGATCCTAACAAGTCCATTTTGTTGTATTAAACCAGTCTGTAATCTCTGTGTGCAGATGTTTTCAGAGCACAGGATGAAACAAAGAGGACAAACTCACCGGAGTGATCAGCCGGACCCACCTCCTCTCCGCTCTGTAACGTCTTAATGACGACTCCGCACTCCACTGCAGAGGAAACAGAAGACTGAGCGTTTCGTCCTACAAACATCAGACGGTGACACAGCTGAGGGCGTTACCCTGGTTGGTGAGAGCCGACGACCCGTGGACCAGAGACTTGAGGGTGGTGCACTCGGACTCGCAGGTCAGAGTCTTGACGAGCGGCTGGATGTCATCCATGCTGTGCTGCACGGCTGCAGAAAGCATCCTCCTCAGGAATCCAGTGTTGAACAGAGGACCGGACCTGCACATGAAAAACTCAACCTGTAATTCTTGTCTTACAGAAGCCCTGAGGAGGTTTGGAGCTGTGGTAGTGATACCAAGTACAGGCTGACATCTGTGCTCTGTGGTGGAGTCTGCAAATCCACCTGAGGCTTCCTGAGTTACAGGTGAACAGCTTACAGAGGGCTTTCAGCTCGGTGGAGTGTGTGTGAGATTAACACTGAGGTCTGTTTACCACAGAGGTCCCAGCTGCACGGCGGTCTTTCCAGGCAGACTTCCGTGGCAGTTACAGGGCAGAGTGTCTGAAACAGAGTCAGATTTACGTTACAGTTCAAACTAAATGCTTTCTTTCTAAAAATATCAGCTGCAGCTAAAAACATTGTCTTTAGCTCTTCCTCTAAAGCTGAAAGTTGATTTTTATAGAAGAAAATAAGCTAAAGCTAAACTGGAATTAAACTTTTCATGTTGCACCTCCCTTCGGAGGAGAAAAATCTCTATGATCCCCTTCAGAAGCTCAACAAGTCCAAAATAAAATAATATTCATATTTAACTGTATTGAACAAATATATACATGAAATAAAACTTCTTCCCTTTAGTAAATTGAGTTAAATAAAAAAGTTAACTTGTTTTTGTGACATTTTGTCTCTAAATTGCTCCTTTAAAAATGTAAGGCAATAAATATAAATGATAAAAGTTCAGTATTATCACAGTATTAAAGGGTTCAGTGACTCTGTTTTCACTGTATTATTAAAAAAAACAACAATACAATTCAATATGTGGCAAAAAAATTGTTTGGATATGATGCCACTTATTTAAAGTTTCCAATTTAGAATATTTCCAAAACTCCCCACCTTAACTTCCCATGGAAGGTTTCTGGAATTTTACAGGAAACTTTAGGCCCCTTTGCAAAATAAAATAAAACAAAAATTTTCCTTTAGGACTGAAGCTTCACAGCTCAGCTGAGTTCATTCTGTGCGGTGGCGTTCAGCTGGTGGTGGATTTAGTGTGTGGACTGCAGAATAACCAGCAGCTCACCGTCCACCATGTTTCCCAGCTTGAGGAAGACTCTCTCCTCACACCACTGGCAGTGGACCAGTTTCCGTAACTTCTTGGCCGACTCGTCGGCTTGAGCTGGACCTCTGAGGACTCTCACCACCACGAGCACAAAGTGCTCCAACGCCACGGCCAGCAGCACCTCGATGCCTTTGTTGCAGCGCGCTGCCGCTCTGGAGAACATGGCAGACGTCCTGATTAATGTTTGTTTGAACTCTTCATCCCACCGGCGGCACGTTAAAGAAAAGCCTCACCTCGCCACCGAGGCTACGACCATGCGCGCAGCCAGCTCTTTGTAGTACTCGGTGCGAACGATGCTGCAGCCATAGTGGCGCAGGGTGACGTTGGGTGACTTGGCGTACAGAGAACTCGTGTCTGTCGACGTCACCGAGATGATGCCGAGGTTCCGGACGTTCCTGAAGGCGGCGTCCAGGTAGTTCACAGCTGTACCGAACGGATCCAGGTGGCTGGAAGACAAAATGACTGAACAAATTAAATTCTGCAGTTTCCACAGAAACTTTGGACTTTTAAGGGATAATCTTCAAGGCTGCGTTTCTGCTCACATACATGTAGTCAAACGGCCGCAGGTGCATGATGACGTTGGCATCCATCTTGGCAACCTCCACAGTGGCAACAGGAGCCGTGTCAGCCTCACCCCCCACTCTGTTGGGCCCCCGGGGGCCTCGTTGGCCTCCTCCATCCACCCGGATGTTGTTCAGCTCACAGTTCTCTTTAATCATTTTGACGCAGGTGTCGCTGATGTCCGTTATGGTCACTCTGACAGAGTTACGGAGATGTTTGGCCCACTGGAGGCCCATGATGCCTGCAAAGATTTGTCAGTTTCTTCTGTTAAATTACATCTCTTTATTCACTTTACTTTGGTTGAAAGTTTTAAAACTGCTTTATCCTAAACATCAGTTATTTTGGTCTGAACAACCTCATTAAAATCTGGCTTTAAAGGTTTAAATGTAACACTCATGTCATGTCAAAAGCTTCAGGTTTAGTGAACAAAAACCACAAAGAGAGCGATCACCTGTAGCTCCGAAAGCATCCAAACACTCGATCGGACTCCTTTCCTCAGCCAGAACAGCGAGCGAACAAAACACCAGCTGCCTGAAACCCGTACACAGCCGGCGTCAGTTCAGTCAGAGCAAACGGGATTCATCCCGACACCGAGTCCACAGCGTGAGTCTGCCCACCTGTTGGTCTTCATCTTGCGGTTGAAGTAGGTGTCGCTCTTCTGCGGAGTGGTGTGGTTCGGGAGGAGCTGCACGTTGGTTCCGAGTTCTTTCATGATCTCGTAGGCCTGACCCGACGGAGCTGCAGACACAGAGATCAGAACCGCTTGGAGTTAACAACTCGTTTCTGTATGAAAACAGCTGCTTGTAGAGCTGAAACAAAGTCTGGTTCTACTGCTGCAGGTCTTCTGTCTCTGACTCAGTTTGTCCAACTTTTATTTATTTTAACTACTGTGAGTTAACTTTCCCGAGATTTGCTCCAGCTGTGCTTCCTCTAAAGAAATTTAAACTCCATTGTCACAGAATAACGAATGATGTTAGAGGACCTGGGTTTATTTCAGTGATGCAGAACAGTAACCCATGCAGCGTTTTTAACGGCAGTTCTTACTCGGCTCTTCGAACGGGATGTCGGAGCTCCCGGAGTAGCTGGCCTCGGTCTCGCCTTTGTTGACGTGGCGCTTCAGGTGGCTGACCATGTCGGTCTTCCGAGCGATCGTGACCGAGCACACGATGCAGTGGTAGTGAGCCATGTGTCTCCCCGGTGCCTGGAGGGAGCGAAGTGTTTAAGACCGTTCCTGAATCGATGCTGCAGCAATTTGTGGGGTCGCAGTCTCACCTGGTCTCCACTGAGGCTGGGCTTCAGGTTCCTGCAGGGCAGGTGGCAGATGCACATCTTGTGGCCTGCAAAATAACAGGTCAAAACCCAACATCATCATCATCATCACCATCAGATCACGAAGGCAATCATGTAAACAAATCAGATAAAAAGAAGAATATAATAAGTTCTGCAAACTAAAGAGACATGACTTTCTAACCAGCAGATAACTGACATCTAACTGAGGGAATGAAAGTAAAATTCCTTGAAGGAATGCATATCGCCCGCTGTCTTTCATGCTGAAGTTTTAAACAAAGACTTCATGCGATTTGTTGGCTCTCGGAGTTTGTGTTGGAGATGAATGTCAGCTACTACTAAACCAAATCTTAGCTCAACATCTGGAAAACTGACTGAGTTGTAGCCATTTTGTCTTTTCTAAGATTATTTCAAAGGCTTATGAGACAATTTGACAAAAGACAGAAACACGGGCAAATACATGATGGCCTGTGGGCGATCCTGAGGAAGGAGGCGGCGTTTTGGTACCAAACTCTCTGGTTTCTTGCCTTCAAACTCCACGTAAACCTTCCAGTGGAGGTTCTGCAGATGTCGGCGCAGCTTGTGGCTGTAACAAGCTTTAAACTTATCCTCAGGACACAGAGGACATGATTTCCGCCCAGCTGGAGGGAAAAAAAACCCTCAAATCATTCATTCATTTTTCTGTTGCGTTTTTCAAACACGTTACAGAAAAAGGTCCTAAAAGAAGATCAGAGATCTTCAGAGGAGCCGAACTCACCACCGTTCAGGTCCACCAGCATCTCCAGCCCCTCCAGTTTGGTCTGGATGGAGATGTGTCTCTCTGCACGAAGACAAATAAAAACAGATTTATTTCCTCCAGGCTCCGATGTTTCCAGATTCAATCCGAGCATTTGGGTGAAATGCTGGATTACCGACAGTGGTGGTTGAAGGTTTGGAGTCGCTGTCTGCAGCCGCTTCGCTCTGCTCTGCAGCCTGAACATCTGCAGGAGCATCTTCGTCATCATCACCTTCACACACGGAGAGAAACAGGTTCCAGATCACAGGAAATGGTTTCTAAACAAAGTAACTTATTCAAATATCAGGAATGAAGTCAAGATGACAAAAAAAAAAGATGCTTCAAATTTCTCTGTAAGTTTTCAGACGACAACCAGGGAAACAAACGAAATAGGAAGTCTGTAATCCTGTGTTTGGAGGGTTTTTGTGCCTTTCTTTAATTAATAGAAGAAGAAGAAACTGAAGCAGCTTTATTGTGATTCGCCCGTTATCCTGTTTTCTGGTTGGAGCTCTAAACCCGGTCCTGTTTGGATTTTTACAGATTTTTCCACAGAATGTTGAACTTTAAGTGTGAGCTGTATAAACCTTCCAGAATTTCAGGAACCAAACTCTTCTTATTTCCACAGTTTTTACATTTCTACCATTCATCCATCCAAACATCAGTATATTTGTCTTCTTTCTGCCAGTGTGTTTCATTCTTACAGTTTTGCTCTAAAATCCCCTAGAGTGCAGAGAGCGCACAACCAAACTCTCATCGACTTCAATTCTATCTGAACTCAGAATAATTCACATCATATCTCCTCCATAAACCCAGTAGAATCATAATCATGTTTTCTACAGATTGTTAAACTGACTGAGCTTTCTTATCTAGTTTATACATCAGTGTCTCTCACTGCTGGAAGACTTTCTCTCAAATCTAAATTCTAAATATTTCTATTTTATTAAAGTCGGAGTCTACTCCTCCAAACAGGAAGTGGAGGTTGTTTTTAACTCTTTGTATTTTCTCCATAAAAAAATAGAATCATCAAACTGACCCTGTGGAACCATCAGAACCTTCTGCTGCTTACGGGTCACAAACTCTTAGTTTATTATAACCTGAGTTAAAGAAATGAGTAAACAACCTCGGGTCTATCAGCTGAGTCTCATCCTGATTTTTATTTAAATAAATGTGTGCTTAATTTTTAAACTGTAGTATTTTATGTTGGCAACAATTTTCCATCTCTATGTAGCTTTTATCATTTTGTTTATGGCATTTGGGACTCTTTTAGACTTTGACTTTTTGTATTTAATTTTGATATTTTATGTAACCCTAACCAAAGACAACTAATGAAACTGAACCATTTTGGTTCAATCTGATGCCTTATTAATGTGAAATGTCCTTTTCAAATAATAATTAAAAAAAACACAGTTTAGACTTTTCTGCTAAATAGGACATAAAATAACGTGTTGAACAAGTATTCATAATTCTGTAAAATCCTAACATCAATTAATAAATTTATATACAGAAAGTGCAGAAGCATGGAGGGAAATGTGTCTAATTTACAAAACAGGAGGTCTTTTTAAAACACTGTGTGCCATGAGGAGCTCTTCTTGTTGTTTGTAAACCTTTAAAGTGCGCACTCTGCGGTCCTGCGGTGCAGCTCCGTGATGGGACCGCCTCACTGCAAATATTTAAAACAAACAAACTGAACTGGGTGATGAATAATCCTCTGAGTTAATCTGCGCTCCTGTCTGCAGCTGATAAACATCCGGCCCGTTTATCTCAGCTGCTGCTGCTTCTTCTTCTCGACTGTTTAGGCCCCGTGGCGGAGCTCCGAGGTGAGGCCCTCGTCCAGATCCGCAGTTAGAAACTCGGATTGTCCGCGAACTCACCGCGCAGCACTTTGTACATTTAGCGCATAATTTAAAGCGCACTTTCAGGCCTCCTAATCAGAGGCTGAAGGAGAAGGTGGCGCAGTTTTACTCACGTTTGATCCCGCTGTCCTCCTGGTGTAGCTGGGCAGAGGCCGCCTCTGTCAGCTCCGCCATGTCAGACTGCAGCAGAAAACAGGAAGTGCTCTGACGTACGCTGCGTACGTGCTGTACGTAAAGTGCATAAGGGTTTTACCGTCGAGTTAAAGCAGACCCGCTGTAAATCACCAGTCACACTTTTAATTACATGCTTGAAAGCATCAGTTATATATGATTTACCTACGGGTTGCTCCTGTTTCTGTGCTTCAGGTCGCGCACGCACCTCGCGGGAGCGCGCCCGGAGTCCAGACTTCAGCATGCAGGCAGAGGAGGAGAATATTCTTCTTCTTTCTCCCTTACAGATCGTCGTACATGTAGCGGAATGTAGCCGAATTCACAGCACAGACGTTTTCTCTAACCTACGTACATGACAGTTTTATCAGATGATGCAAAGTTTGAAAAATGAAGATCTTAATTTAAATGGACCGTTAACGTAGCAGCGCTGTAAAAGTGACCGCGAATGAAACGAAGTCTTAGCGGGCCGGTTTTTACACACACTTTAAGACCCTTTTTCGTTTTCTCAGTTTCTGAAACAGAACAAGATGCGAATGACAGCAGCTTTATTAGATATTCGGCCACGGTAATATTCAGTATATGTGAACACAAAATAAAAATTTAAAATAGCAAATATAGCACTTTGTATAAGTCTGTAACTCATGAAAACTAACAGATGAACGTGAGCATATGTTTTTCGGAGTTGTGAATTACGTAACATCTTAAGAAGCAGTTTAAGTTTCAGTTCTCAGGAAAAGTGTCTGGGAGCAGCTCCGCCCTGCTTCTGTGCATTCATCAGCTGAGAGTCGCTGCAGAAACATCAAGAAAAACAACCAAACAACTTCTTCACATTTACACAAAACAGCTGGATGATGAGGTGAGAAACAAACTTATAAATGGTTTATTATTCCTTCTCTGTTTTCTGTTTTCATTATATCCAAATGTCCGTTTTTTATATTTATTCTATTATATTTGTTGCTCCTATTCTCTTTTCTTCATGTTCAGCGTTGAATATTTCCTTCACAGCTTCTTGTTGTGTGATGTAGTGCTTTTTACAAAACACGAGCAGCTATTTGTGTTTTATTTAATTTCTTTACTCATTTCCTTCTTCCTTTATTCAGTTCATCCTGATGGTTTTATTCACCTCCTTGTCTCCATCTTTAACACTCTTTACTCTGAAAGTCTCACAGCAGATTACATCATCCCTCAGATTTATCATTAGTTTTATTTATTTATTTATTATTGATTTTTTTTCCATCAGTGCTGCTGAGAGTCTGGAGTCCAAACTCGAGGCCCTTCAGAGCCACTTCACCTGGGATCTGGACCCCCGCAGATCCAAACTGTTCCGTCTCAAGGACAACCTGGAGGACATCGGCACAGAGGAGGACAACATCTGGCTGGGTCCCATTTACAACCTGCAGGGGTTCATCCACTACAAGCTGGGCTTCATGGAGGAGGCCCGGGCGTTCTTCAGCAGGGCCACTGAAGCCTTCCAGCAGCTCAAAACGACCGACGAGGGGCCCTGGTTGGTGGTGAACTACGGGAATCTGGCATGGCTGCACCATCATACGGGTGAAGATGAGAAGAGTCAGGACTTCCTGTCCAAGGTCGACGCCCTGATGAATAAATATCCAGCTCCAATCAAAGGAGAGCTCCACCTGGAGGTCTGCGCTGAGAAGGCCTGGACCCTGATGAAGTTTGACAACGAGAAGAAGCTGCAGGCTGCAGAGTACTTCCAGAAAGCCATCAGGATGGAGCCGAACACGGTGCTGTGGCAGACCAGCCGTGTGCTGGCGTTGGTGAGCGCCTCCAAGCACAGCGACTCGGGCCTGGACGACGATATCTGGGAGGACATGAGAGTTGCTAGAATGGAGGATCCGAAGAACTTGTACCTCGCTGCTGTTGAGCTGAAGGAAAGCGCCAGGAGAGGAGAGCAAATCAGAGATGAAGCTCAGGAGCTGGCAGAGAAGATCTTACTGAATCCTGTCAGCAGCTACCGTGGCCTGAAACCACTGCTGAGGTCCTACAGACAAATCGATGCTTTCCATGAGGCCATTGATTTGGCAGAAAGGGCCCTGAACGAGCATCCGGATTCCCGTTACCTGAAGAGGTGTGCAGCTCTCTGCTACAAGTGGAAAATTATCTTTTCCAAAGACAGACGCCCAAATGAAAGGATGATCAGCCGAGCGATCGGCCTGTACGAGGAGGTGATTTCTCTGTACCCTCAGTCCTCTCTGGTGAAGCAGCTCGACCTCGCAAACATACAAGCCAAGTCTGGGCAGGGTCTGATGAAATCAGATCAGACGTACAAGAAGCTGCTGAGGGAAGTTCAGGATCCTGCAGACAAACAGATGATCTACAACAGCTACGCAAAGTACTTAAACTTTGAGCGACAGGAGAGGAACAAGTCGGTTGAGTATCACATGAAGGCTACAGCCATAAACCATCAGTCCTTCTTCCGGCAGAACAGCATCAAAGCGCTGGAGAAGATCAGAGACCGAGGCAGGAACAGGATGTGCAGAGAAATCACGGAGTTCCTGGAAAAACTAGAAATTCTTCAGAAAGTGAACAGGCAGTAGGTGTAAAAACAGCTGAGTTTATTAATCAAATAGTTTTACTCAGTTTACTCCCTAAACTCGTAAACAGTCCCCAAAAATATCTGTTTGGTTCTCATTTTCTCCAACTTAAAACCACTGATTGGTCCTTCAAATTAGATAAAGTACCAAACTTGTGTCATAGTTTAATTTTTACTTCTTTTATAGATGCCTCTGCCTCAAACCTGACCTAAACTCAGAACAGCTGAGTTTAAGTTTTTTGTTTTTTTTTTAATCAGAAAACATGTAGTGACCTGTTTTAGCTTTTTAACTCAGATGCAAACAGCAGTGCACAGATATATAGACAGATGGGAGGAATTTTTGTTGCAGCAACAAATCATAAATACAACTTAAAAAAGGATACAAATCAAACAAACTGCTCAAAAATTAATCTTCAAAAATGTTCATAAATACACATTATTATTGTGGATTTTTAATTTGAAGTCAATGACCTTTGGAAAGTAGTAAAATTATCTCAATATAGATCTCAATCTTGCTGTATTTGATTTTTTTTAGGTGTTATATTGTAGAGTTGTCACTAACCTCTAAATAATCATCACCAAATTAAGTCTGTATTGCCGCTTTTAAGCTTTTAGAATCTTTTTATTCCTATAAATACATGTACTCAAAGTAAAATCACTGAAAGCAACAATAAACATTAAATAAACATGTAATTCCTTCTCCTGTATTTCAGTTAATGTGTCTGAGTATTTTATTAATCTGTTTAAGGCCATCGTCTGTTTGTTGATGTTACAGTTGAACATTATATTTATTTCAAACTGTTCAAATTTGTTGTGACAACAAATACAAACAAAACTTTGCTTCTTGTGTAGATGAGTGTTTATTCATCCAAGTGAATTCAGCTCAAAGTGGTTTAAATTTAAAAAACAGACACAAAACCAAGTTAAAGTTCAAAGGAATAGATAACAACCATGTTACAAGATTACACCTCACCTTTGTGAGTTCTCATGTGTCTGATTAAATAGCTTTTTTGTCCGAAGCTTTTTCCACACGTCTGACAGGAGAAAGGCTTCTCACCGGTGTGAGTTCTCATGTGATTAGTTAAGTTACTACTCGTAAAGAAATGTTTGCCACAGTTTTTACATGGATACGGCTTCTCGCCTGTGTGAATTCTCAGGTGTAGCTGTAAACTGTTTCCATGACTGAACGTTTTTCCACAGATCAGACAGGAGAAAGGCTTCTCACCTGTGTGAGTTCTTATGTGTTGAGTCAGGTGAGAATTCTGAGAGAAACATTTACCACAAATCTCACATGAATAAGGTTTCTCACCTGTGTGAGTTCTCATATGAAGGGTTAAATTATATTTTACAGAAAATTTCTTTCCACAAGTTCCACATGTAAAAGGCTTCTCATCTGGGAGAGTTTTCAGTTTCAGGCAGTCTACATTGTCACTGTAATCTCTGGTTTGTGGACTTCTCTCATTTTGTTTCAGCTCTTCATCCCTGCTGGATTCTGAGTCATCCTTCCTGCTTCTATCTTGGTTTTCAGTTTCAGGAGAGTTCTGAGAGAAGAGCTGGTCCCAGTTTGGCTCCGATTCCAAGTAGTCCCTTTCCTTAGAAGCAGGAGTCACAATAAAGATATCAGTCTCCTGCTTCAGTAAGAGCTCTTCTTCATTCGGACCAATACTGAGTTCCTCCTGTTCCTCTTTAATCTGCAGAGGTTCTGGATCCTCCACGTCCATATTGGAGTTCCTCTCTTGGTTCCAGAGCTGCTGGTCAGTGAGAATGTCCTCCTCCTCGCTGGCATAACGCTGTGGGACTTCTGGACAAAAGGAAGAAAATGCTTATTAACGTGACTATGAGAAAGCACACTTCCCAGTAATCATTTCATGCAGCTCATTACTAAAATTCTATTACTGTAGTTTGTAAATTTATTTTTTGTAAAACTTACTTGAAATCAACGTTTATCAGTTTATTACAAAAAATATAATCATAACTTAAACAACTAATTTACAGGATAATTGTGTTTTAGTATGTAGCTGTGACGAATACTAGTTTTTTTGCAGTATTTCTGACATTTAATTTGTTTTGTTTGATTCTTCTAATCCGGTCTTTCATGTAATCATCAGTTGTTATTCTTATTTGTGACTAACTTACGGTCCTCTGTGCAGTTTATTATCCTTGTGGTTTAGTACATGAACAAATGGGTATAATCTTCATTTTATGCCATAATTAAGCAGCATTTCTAGCAAAGGACAAACAGCTATCATTGTATAGAATTAGCTCTAAGAAAACTAATTTACTAAACTCAAAAATGGCCCAGTAGTATTTGTAGAATATTACTATAACCAGAATGTCTGTTCGTTCTTAGAGTCCCTTTGCACAAACATACCTGTTGCATCTTTAAAAGAAAATTAAATGAAGTTGTTTTTCTCTCTAATTATGTCGTTACTGAACCGAGTTAACGAACATAAAAACTATCCAAAGAAGCATGTCTCCGGATTAAAATAAACTGAGACTGAACTTGTCTCTGCTGCTCCTTACCTGTCCTGTGGAGGTTTATCTGTGGCTTCGAGCTGATATCCAGCAGTCTGCGCTGACGGTCGATCTCTTCCTCGTACTGGACGATGGTTTTTTCAAACTCTGTGAATATTTCTCCAGCAGCAGCAGTTAGTCGCTCGCTGATAAACTCTCTCAGAGATTGAACTGAAGACATTGTTACTGCAGAGACTCAAATATTCCCCTCACACACCCAAACCGACACAGAAACCACCACATGCACACACACACACGCTGCTAGCGCCCGGATTACTTCCGGTGGTGTCACGCTCCGTTTCCGGTGTAACGAAACAACATTTGATTTTGTAAAAAGTAAAAACACGGACACGAGCCAGCAGTAAAACCCGATGAACTGGTAGTTTTTTTTAGTCTAAAGATTGTAAAGTTTTTTTGTAATGTTTAATTAATGAGTTTCCCCCACGACGGCGGACGGAGGTTATTACAGTTTAACTGAAGAGGAAACAAGAAAATGTCTAAATTTAATCATAATTCTCACAAAACAATATAATTAATGTAAGTCCATAACGTTTAATATATTTTAGCCTTTCTGTTACAAACTGATCTTTCTCTCCATGAACTCCCACAATATTACCATTAGAAAAACATTTCATAAGCAGTTTATACACCCCATCAGATACCGTTCCCCTCTGTTAAACTGGGGTAACGGTATCTGACGGGCGATATAAGGCCGTCAGATGTGGTGTATAAACTGCTTATGAAATGTTTTCACAATAAAAACATTTTTTTTAGTATCATACACATGTTTGGTAGATGTTTTCTGTATTCTGATATTATTTGCACATTTTATTCCTAAAATAATGATTTTTTGTTTTGTTTTGAGAAATATTTGCTCCTTTAAACAATTCTGTTAATAGATAAGTCATTATTTATTTTAATAATTGATTGTTTTTTTTCCCCAAACATTGTCTATATTGTCCATAACAGAGTCTGTATGTATAGCTATCACGCTAGCGAAACAGTGGGTTAACTTCGCCAAAAAACAAGTTTGACCTTTCACGGTCTCCGTAGTTCCCTTGCAGCGCGAGCACAGCGTGACGGTTACGAGCGTTGAACATGAACGCACGCTTTTTGCTGTGTACGCGGCAAAAAAACGCAGGGGGAACCGTATCTGATGGGGGAACCGGTCTCAACGTAACAAGGAAACAAGAAAATGTCTAAATTTAATCATAATTCTCACAAAACAATATAATTAATGTAAGTCCATAACGTTTAATATCTTTTAGCCTTTCTGTTAGACTCTTTTTACTCCCATTTCATTAAAGTAAAACTCATTTTTGAAAGCCTCTCTGGATCTGATGCTGATAAACTAAAAGACAATATTTTTGCACACTCAATCCCTTCAAAATAAAAAAATCTTTTTTCATGTTCATCCCTCAGCAGAATGTAAAACACCAGAATAACTGTACATTCTGCAATAAACCAATAGAAAGAACTAAATATATTTAATCTAAATTTGCACATACATGTGATTTTAGGAGATTATCTAACTCTGATAGATTTATGATTCATTTTAGGTGTTTTGTGTCATTGAGCCTGAGGATTGGTTTAGATTCTGAATACAGTTTGTTCTTTAAATAATTCAGCGTGGGTTTGGTTCTGATATGTACAAACAATATGGACTACATAAACTTTAATTTTGATGTATTTTATAAGCCACACCAGCGTTCTCCTGTATACTCAGGCAGGACTTTGAAAGCCTCAGACTCCCACAGCATCTTGCTCCAGCAGAAAATGATCGCTGCTTTAGGCTCTTCACTTTGTGGAATAACTTAAAAGTGTGAGGATCTGGAGTTAGCTCCGCCTTGGGGCGGCTCCTCTAACCTTTGCTCCACAGGTGTTCCTGATTCCGTTGATGAGTCCTGCCAGCATTTAAGCTTCAAGCTGAGACCAGACCTTCGCTGGAGCATCAAGCCTCTTGGGTTAGATTCTCAGCCACTGAATCTAATCACAGTTTTTGTCTTACTACGCTAACCAAGCTTCTTATGTTCAGGTTTTACCACATTTAGACATTACAACTTCCCGGAAACTTACCTGGACCGCTGAACACATACCTGGACTGGATACTTACTCTTTCACCACTGGATCACCTGGGACCACTTCTTCACCTTCCTCCACGCAGCTGGACGCCTACTGAGTCTGTAAGAAACAGAGACATTGTTTACTCGCTCAGCTGAATCTCCCCAATTTAGAATTGGTGCCCAAGACTCACCCTGCTCCTTTGTTCTTTCAGACCGTTCCCGAACCTGGCTCACTGTACATATCTCTGCACCTGTAAATAAATTCACTTACCTTAGCTTTGCCTCCGTGTCTGGTTTTGGTCTCGCTCGTGGACAAACTTTTCCTGGGTTCTTGTCAGAATGCTCCAGCCATAAAAAAGAAAACCTTGTCCTGAG
>NC_051447.1:4238393-4239054 GCF_001649575.2 Kryptolebias marmoratus | reverse complement strand
TGAATTGTTTTCCACAAGTCACACACAAAAAACACTTTTTTTGGTCTCTCTTTAGTTTTGGACTGTCTACATTGTCTCGATGACCTCTGGTTTTTGGACGTCTCTTATGTTGTTTCAGCTCTTCATCTCTGCTGGATCCTGGGTCTACATTCCTGATTGGTTCCTGATCTTGGTTCTTAGCTTCAGGAGAGTTCTGATCCAGGAGTGGGACTCTGTTTGGTTCTAGTTCCAAGTGGTTTAGTTCCTTATAAGTGGGAGATTCTGCTTTTTCCTGGTCTTCTTTTTTGTCTGGAACTTCTGGATTCTCATGGTCCCCTTTCATCCATGAAAATTCTGGTTCCCCCTGATCTTTCGTAACATGTGGAGGTTCTTGTTTCCCATGGTCATCCATCATCTGTGGAGGCTTTGGTTCTTCGTGGTCCAAACCTGAGTTCCTCTCCTGGTTACAGAGCTGCTGGTCAGTGAGAATCCTCTTCTCCTTCCAGACGTTCTGCTGTGGAAGTTCTGGACAGACAGACAGGTAATGTGACTGTTAGAAAGCACCTCTTACTTTAATCATTTGATGCATCTTAAGATGGTTTGGAAGCTGCAGCTGGAGGCCATCACAGACTGGCAGGTACTGAGACTAGGGCTGAAACGATTCATCGAGTAACTCGATTAC
>NC_051447.1:4230372-4238293 GCF_001649575.2 Kryptolebias marmoratus | reverse complement strand
GGTTTTTTCAAACTCTGTGAATATTTCTCCAGCAGCAGCAGTTAGTCGCTCGCTGATAAACTCTCTCAGAGACTGAACTGAAGACATTGTTACTGTGGAGACTCAAATATTCACCTCACACACCCAAACCAACACAGAAACCACCACACACACAGCTAACGCTGCTAGCGCTTTGTTTACTTCCGGTGGTGTCACACTGTGACGGTCCGACGGAAACTGAATTATGTAAACCAATCCATATAAGTCATTGATTTAAACTCTACTTAAAATATATATTTGGCGTTATAAATCATTAGTTTACGTTGTGATAAACGGTGTCTAGATCAAGAAGATGAGACAGAGAGAGAAAATGATAATACACTTTACATAATTAGAAGACTTTTCTTTTACAAATGTTGCGTTTGAACAAGTCAGCAAAACAGTCAATTCTAAGTTTCGTAGTTGACGTTATTTTCTATTATGTTTTGGTAATTTTTACTGGAATAATTACAGTGTGTTAAAATGTGACCAAAGTGACTTAAAAATTCACCCAACACCCAAAACTGCCAAATAAACCACCAAAAAATGCAGTCACAAACACGAAAAAGGCTAACTATGCTAACGCTGCTAGCGTCTTTGTTTACTTCCGCCGAACGTTTCTTCTTCTGTGGTTTGTAAGGCCGTTATCCTTTACAGAGTTAGATTACTGCTCCCTTCTGGACGTGTCTTCACCTACAAAGCACCAAGTCCGTTTTCACCAAATTTCTGATCATTTTCGAGTCTCCAAATTAAAGAAACTGCATTAAAGTGGTACATTTATTCATTTTAACGGGTCAAATAAGGTTGAAACAAAGAAATGCAGTCCGGGTCAGATCATTAAAAGGAAAGGTCACGTTTGTAAAAATGTTGCACTTAGTCAGTTTTTACAGATAATTGATACGCTGATGTAGTAAGAAAAGTAAAAGACCCACAACATTTACCAGAAACCAGTGTTAGTAAGGAAATTGGGTGTTTTAAATTGGGTGCAGTGAACAGCTTTGAATTTCAAAATAAATATTATGCTATATATAAATATTACTTTATGATATTACTTTGTTCATTCTAACCACTGTGAAGAATGTGGTTAAAACTTTTCTATTTAGTGTTTGTTGGCTTAAAAAAAATAAAAATAAATCAATTAAAATTATCAGCTTTCATTACTACAAAAAATTAAAAAAAGAGTGCAAAACAAAAACAAAGAAGCTGTATTTAAACTAAATACAGTTTAGTTTTGGCTGAATGACTTTCAGCTCATGAGTTTGTTGACAGAAACAGAATCTAAAGAACCATAACCTCATAGGAGGAAACACCAGTTATCCACTGGATTATATTCATCTCTAGTTCCCATATCACACTGTGCATCATGCAGAAAAATCCAGACATGAGGCAAATAAACTCAGAGTTAAAACAACAAAAAGCAAATACATTTAAAAATCATAGTACTGTACAACACAACAGGTTCATACATTTTAAAATGTGTTAGTAAACTGTCATTATTTGATAGTTATTGTGACTTTAAAACAAAAATGACAACAGTTTTATTCTGGTTGTAATTTTCACAGGTGTTTTAGAGTTTCATGGTGAACGGCAGACTCCAATCTCTCAATTCAATTAAACACTGCCTAAGAATCAGATTCAACATCACACCTCCTCAGCTCTGTGAGTTCTCATGTGTTTGAGTAAACTGGGTTTTTGACTAACTCTTTTTCCACAGATCTGACAGGAGAAAGGCTTCACCCCTGCATGAATTCTCATGTGAGTAGTTAAGTGACTACTCTGAGAAAAACCTTTACCACAAACTTCACATGGATACGGCTTCTCGCCCGTATGAGTTCTCATGTGGACTTTAAAATTTGCACTATAAACGTAACTTCTTCCACAAATCTGACAGGAGAAAGGCTTCTCACCTGTGTGAGTTCTCATGTGGACTTTTAAACTGAATTTATGAGAGTAACTTTTCCCACAGGTCTGACATGAGAAAGGCTTCTCACCGGTGTGAATTCTCATGTGTTTTTTTAAATTACATTTTTGAGAAAAGGCTTTTTGACAAGTCTGGCATGAGAATGGTTTCTTACCTGTATGAGTTCTCATGTGAATAATCAAGCTACTATTGCAGGTGAAACAATGACCACAAATTTTACAAGTCAACATTTTCTCACCGGTGTGAGCTTTTTTGCATCTCTTTAGTTTTGGACTCACGCTGTGATCTCTGGTTGGTGAACTTCTCTTATTTTGTTTCAGTTTGTCACTCCTGCTTCCTTCCTGATCGTGGTTCTCGGCTTCAGAAGAGTTCTGGCCGAGGAGCTGGTCCTCGTTTGGTTCTGACTCCCAGCGGTCTCTTTCCTCCTGCTTCAGAACAAGCTGCTCTTCATCCTGTCTGATGCAGAGTTCCTCCTGTTCCTCTTTAGTCTGAAGAGGTTCTGGTTCCTCCTGTTCCTCTTTAGTCTGAAGAGGTTCTGGTTCCTCCTGGTCCAAACTGGAGTTCTTCTCCTGATTCCAGACATAATGCTGTGGGACTTCTGGACAGAGATGAAAAAATAAATAAAAAAACTGATTAATGCGACTAAAAGAAGCACACTATACTTTAATTATTTTTGAAATGGTGCACCATCGGAGCTCGGAGCAGAAGAATGGAGCACACGTAGAAATCGTGATGATTCAGTGGTTGATTGTAGGAGGCTGAAAGGATATCTAAAAGGTAAAATATTTTTCAGATGTAGTTTTTACAGAAAAAAAAATCCCTGCTGTTAGATTTACTGAGGAGGGAAGGAAAACTGAACAGCACTGTGCTCGTTTTCTGCTGTGTCTGGAGAACCTCGATAAGAAGTGCTTCACCTGCATCTGCCTTGAGCCAACGTCATCCTGACAACACAGCTTAAAACTCAAGGATCATCAGCTGGCAGTGGGGTGGTGGCACAAAGATCCAGGCGGAGCAGATCTGAACTCTAAATCATGCTGGGACTAATTTTATGTTTGTGCGGAACCATAGGAGACATGCACAGCTGACAGGTCCTCTAAAATACTGAAATAATGTCAAATAATGAATACTCAGCATCTGTCAACCATAGCATCTTAACCATAAGAAAGAATGGATTTGAACTGAAGCTGAGTATTAACATTATCATAAATAATTCTGTAGATTTAATGATACATTTTATAATGTATGAGTATAACTTACAGAGTTACCTGTTCAGTTTAATATCCCTGTGTTATAATAATACATTAGAAAATGGGTTTAATTTGAACAATTTTATGTCATTTCTAAGCAGAGTCCAGAAAAGGACAAACAGCGTTGATTAAGAAAAACGCGTATCATAAAACGATTATTAAAGTCCCTTTGTACAATAATACTTGTTACATTTTGAAAAGAAAATTAAATTAAGTTTTTTTGTCTCTAATGATGTCGTTACTGAACCGAGTTAACAAACAAAAACTATCTAAAGAAGCATGACTCCGGATTAACACAAACTACACTGAACTTGTCTCTGCTGCTCCATACCTATCCTGTGGAGGTTTATCTGTGGTTTCGAGCTGATATCCAGCAGTCTGCGCTGACGGTCGATCTCTTCCTCGTACTGGACGATGGTTTTTTCAAACTCTGTGAATATTTCTCCAGCAGCAGCAGTTAGTCGCTCGCTGATAAACTGTCTAAGAGACTGAACTGAAGACATTGTTACTGCAGAGACTCAAATATTCACCTCACACACACAAACCAACACTAACCACCACAAACACACACACAGCTAAAAAACAAACAAACAAACACACACAGAGCTAACTATGCTATCGCTTTTTAGCGCTTTGTTTACTTCCGGTGGTGTCACACTGTGACGCTCCGACTGAAACTGCATCTTTTTTTTCAGAACTTTATTTGCAATAGAGCAAAACAACAACGTGTACATAACGTCAAAAGAATTTTAGCCAAGAGGAGCACATGGATAAAAATAAAAACGAGAAGAGAATGACAGTTACCATATTCTAACAAGAAGAAAACTATTGTGACGACTGTGACAGATTTAAGATAGCAATTCGTCCACAATCCCAAGTTGGGAACAAGCCCGTATTGTCATTTTTGCTTTTTGATTTGTTGATTAGTTTTTGATTAATTGTAAGCAAGTATTGCTTAAATTCAATCAAAGAAACTGAGAAATTCGGTTTTCAAAAATTTACATTTGTATATGTGAAATTTAGCTTTAATAGTTAATAACTTAATTAAGAGAACCTTCGGATTAATTTTGCCACATTGTTGAAAACCAAACAGGACATGTTCCCAATACAACTGAAAATTTGCTGATATTTTTGAGTCAACAGTTACAAAAAAGTTGCCAGAAATCTTTAGAAAGAGGGAAACTGCATCGTTTCATCTGCTTTGAATGAAAAACAGAAATAAAAACATAGTTTAATAATTAGGGGAATAGGCTGGCACTGAAACTACACGCTGTTTAGAAAGCAACAAAAAGTAAAAGATGATTGTTAAACATAATGATATTCATCTGAAGATGAGAGATTCCTGATAAGAACAGACCAAGAGGTCCATTTGAAAATTCTGTAACTCTTATTAAAAAAAATTGGAAAGGATATTTAGAGAGCACATATTTAATGTAGAAAAACACGTCCTAGTAAATAATAAGATGAAAATAACAAATCAGTTTAGTCCATGTACAAGAAGTGCAGAAAGTATTCAGACCCTACTTCACTATTTTCAGTTGTGTTGCGTACCAATGCTACAATTGTTCAAATTGTTACTTTAGTACTGAGTGTAGATTAATAAGAAATAATTTGAATAATAACAAAGAAATACATTTTGTACATTTATATAAAAAACAAATATCATATAAGTTGTCAGCCCTTTTCCAACACCTGAAATTTA
The DNA here is from genome assembly GCF_001649575.2 of Kryptolebias marmoratus. NCBI lineage: Eukaryota > Metazoa > Chordata > Actinopteri > Cyprinodontiformes > Rivulidae > Kryptolebias > Kryptolebias marmoratus. Next base: position 4,233,405 of record NC_051447.1, on the reverse strand, counting down.
GCTCATGTCTCCCGTTTTTCTTGCTTGCTGCTGAGATGTTTCTATACTTTTAAATTAAATTGATTTGATTTGGAAAGGCAAAAAGCACTGCCAACACCATCACAACAGTGAAGCATGGTGGTGGCAGCATCATGGTTTGGGAGGTGTTTTTAAAGCCCAGAACCTCTGACTGGGAAAAGATGACAGTGATCTAAAGCACAAAGTGAAGACAAGACAGAGTGGCTTAGGGACAACTCTGGGACCGTCCTGCAGCAGAGGACAACAGAAAATCCATAAAAAAGACTTTAACTGCTGCCAAGGGGGTATCAGATGTGATATTTTAAGTTTTTAGTTTTGAAATATATAAAATTATATAAATTATGTTTCCATTTTGACATTATTGATTAGAGTGTAGATTACTGAGTAGAAGGTGCTGTAGCTCCATCTCAACACCAGCGTAAATCAACTGTTTAGTTTCATATCCAGGTCGATGTGGCCGTAGTTCAGAACATCTTCATCTCTTCATGTTTCTGAAGCAGCTTTAAGTTTTCAGATGGAAACTGTTGAACTAATATTATTGTACAGCAGTTTGAGTCACAAAACAGTCTGTCCAACCAACAGTTACTGAAGAATACTGGTGAGGAGTTTATCTGAATTGAGTGAGAAGCATTAAGGATTCAGATTTGAATATTCCTGCCCACATAAAAGTTGTGTAAAGCAAAAATATACCATCCCCTAAACATTTCAGCCCTGCAGCGAGATGAAGAAAACCACCGTCTGTTCCATCATAACGCTCAGTAATCTGTGCAGTGATGTCAATGTTACTGATCCAACAAAGCAATGATGCCAAGAACATGAAACTAGGATTTATGTCATCAGAAAAGTGAACACCTGAACAGAACATGAAGTTAAGGATTCTCTACAAAAGCAGGAGCTATAATTTAAGTATATTGTATTTTAAAAACAACATGGAGGGCTCAGGGTTATAACCTACATCACAGGCAGCCATCATGAGATCTTTCTGTTTCAGCTCTAACTTCAGGGTGACTTTCAGTCATCTCGATTTTCCACAAACTATCATCAGTACTGTGACAATGAGGAACAGAGAGGCAATGATGTAACTTTGAATCAAATGATTTTTATTTCAAGATTTGAAACAATGAACATAAAAAACATTTAGATAACAATTATTTTCAAACCTAAATCTCTTTACATACAGAATAACGTTTTGCACACGTTCTTCCGGTGCATCNGTACTTTATTAAACAAATCACAACTACATTACCCACAATGCCACACTCTTAAATGGATTACAACATTTTCTAAAAGTCTGAGTAAACTGGGATGACCTATTAATCTGATTGTTACTTTAAAACAGCAAAAAGCAGCAGGCTGAATTTTGTTTTACTTTCCAGACAAACCCTTCCCGCCCGTGTTCTCGAACATCAGTGAGAAAAATTTAATGATGATGAACTACAAACTACAAATGCTCAACTCTGATGTTTAACCAACTTCAATGTCTGAGAAAGTCACAAGATTACACTTTCTCACCTGTGTGAGTTTTCATGTGGGATTTTAAACTTACTCTGTGATTAAAACTTTTTCCACAGGCCTGACATGTGAAAGGCTTCTCACCTGTGTGCGTTCTCATATGTGTGATTAAATTACTGTTTTTACTAAATGTTTTTCCACAGATCTGACATGAGAAAGGCTTTTCACCGGTGTGAGTCCTCATATGTGCCTTTAAATTACGTTTTTGACTAAAACTTTTTCCACAAGTCTCACAAGTGAAAGGCTTTTCCCCCGTGTGAGTCCTCATGTGATCAGTGATCTGATTACTATAAGAGAAACATTTACCACAGATTTCACATGAGTATGGCTTTTCACCTGAGTGAGTTCTCATGTGCAATCTTAAACTGATTTTATAGGTGTAGCTTTTTCCACAGCTGTGACATGAGAAAGGTTTCTCACCGGTATGAGTCCTCACGTGTGCAATTAAATTACGTTTATGACAAAAATGTTTTCCACAGGTCCGACAGGGGAAAACCTCACCTGTGCGAGTTTGCATGTGATCAATTAGGTTACTATTCTGAGAGAAACCTTTAGCACATATTTCACAAGAGACCCTATTCTCACCTATGTGAGTTGTTTTGTGATCCTTATGTTCTGGTCTGTCTACACTGTCACTGTCATCTCTGCTTTGTGGACTTCTCTTATTTAGCTTCAGATCTTCATCTCTGCAGGATTCTTCATCTTCATTCCTGCTTCTTTCCTGATCAGCTTCAGAGGAGTTTTGAGAATGGAGCTGGTCCCTGTTTCGTTTTGGTGCCCAGCAGATTCCTTCCTCAGTCACAGTCTTCATTAAGAGCTGCTCTTTATCCTGTCTGATATAATGTTCCTCCTGTTCCTCCTTAATCTGTGAAGGTTCTGCTTCATCCTGATCTGAACTGAAGTTCCTTTCCTGGTCGTAGAGAACCTCATCGGCCTCCCACACACTCTGCTGTGGGCGTTCTGGACAGAGAAACAGACAAATAAAATGCTGATTAATGTGAGAATAAAAAAGTACCTTCAGCATCAACCATTAGATGCATCTAAAGATGATTGGGAAAATACTGAAACTGTTCCTAAAAACAAGTTTCAGGTGAATAGCTGACTCACTGTAAAAAGACCATAAACTTTACTACTTTGGATTTTAAAGCAAAACTAACCAGTAAGAATAAAATTAAACTCATGCAGTTTGTAAAATATGTCCTACCATGTGTAAAAACCTTAATATTACGAAAAATATTAGAATTGTATTGTTATCATCGTTGCTCTCTTCTACCAGTGCCTGGTTATTTTGCAGATCAGTCTCACCTGGTTTTCTGAATAGAAAAAAAATCTCTGACTCCTTCAACATAAAAATCATTATTTAAGTAGATATGATTAGGAATTTTACACTGTAAAAATACCTATTCTTCTGTGGAGGTTTATCTGTGGTTTCGAGCTGATATCCAGCAGTCTGCGCTGACGGTCGATCTCTTCCTCGTACTGGACGATGGTTTTTTCAAACTC
>NC_051447.1:4229415-4230272 GCF_001649575.2 Kryptolebias marmoratus | reverse complement strand
ACGCCACACTTTGTATTTCTCACGCAAAAAAAACACACATGCACATGGCCTTTTTGTCACTTTAACGCTATATTTAGCGAGTTTTCAGATCCCTCCAGCATTTTTTAAAGCGACTAGCGACAAATCTAGTGACTTTGGTGGCTAAATGTGAAAAAGCACTCATTCTGCACCGTACCGTAAGCCCCGCCCACTTCCTCAAGCACTGACAGCTGTCAATCTCACAGCAGAGAGGAGACCCGCTCCACTCTGTGTCCACAGTGGCGCTCCCGCTCCCCCCCTCGAGCACGCGCGGGAGCGCGATTGTTTTCGTGTGAGTCCTGTTGTCATCTGATGACAGAGAGCTAAAGATGGAGAGGCAGAAAACTGAAGAGGCAGAAAGATAAAGATGTAGGCAGGAAAGAAAGCTTTTCAAAGTGGTTGAAAGACAGCAGGAAGTTGTGTCTGAGCATCAAGAGGCCTGGAAATGTTCAGGTTAGGTAAAGATACTAATCACTAATAAATAACAAGTTACAGCTGTTTACTGATCAGTATTTACAATATAACAGGTGAGAGGATTGAGAGAAAGATCAAAACTTGAGAGCCCTGATCTTAAGCAACTATGATATGTGTTTAATTCAAATTAATTGATCAGAATTCAGGAAAATCATGTTGAATCTATGATGTTTGTGTGTATTTCTGGGAGTGGGTTTTTTGCATAATGTTTTAAAGACACAATCAGCTGATGAATCGATAAGCTGTGTCTGGCAAAACCTTTTTATATATGATTGTATATATTTGGGCAGACAGACTTAAACACAGATAATATAATACTTAAAATGTGAATCTGTGTGTGTGGTTTGGGGGTTGGGGGGGGGGGG
>NC_051447.1:4209784-4210929 GCF_001649575.2 Kryptolebias marmoratus | reverse complement strand
GGATGGATGGATGGATGGATGGATGGATGGATGGATGGATGGATGGATGGATGGATGGATGGATGGATGGATGGATGGATGATCTTAATATTATAATGTCAGATGGTGCAGCAGCTCAGATTGTGATGATTTGGTTTAGTTTTGAGGAACTTGTTGATTAGGCCTCACATTCTGGACACAGCAAACTGATTTACTGGAGTCCCTGAAAACGACTCACATGATTTTAGAAACTAAAGTCCTAAAATCCTGTAAGTGATCTTTTAATTTCTTTATAACAAAAACATTGACAAGTGGGAATGTTTCCTGACTGATTTCACCTCAGCTGTGTCACAAATCAACACTTTCAGCTGCAAACTGCATCCAACAAGACTTTCCTGAACGTGTCTCTGCTGCTCCTTACCTATCCTGTGGAGGTTTATCTGTGGTTTCCAGCTGATATCCAACAGTCTGCGCTGATGGTCGATCTCTTCCTCAAACTGGACAATGTTTTTTTCTGGTTCCGGGTGGCTCCTTTCCTCAGCATCCTGCATCAGTAAAATCTGTTCTTCATCTTGACCAATGCAGAGTTTCTCCTGTTCCTCTTTTATCTGTGGAGGCTTTGGATCCTCCTGGAGAGGCTCTGGTTCCTTGTGGTTAATATCCTTATAACCAGGAGTCACCATAAACGGATTGGCCTCCTGCTTTAGTAAAAGTTGCTCTTCAGTCTGATCGGTACATAGTTCCTGGTCAGTGAGAACCTCCTTCTCCTTCCAGATGTAATGCTGTGGGAGTTCTGGACATACAGAAGCAAGAACATGCAGATTGGCATTTCTATAAAAACACACTTCACATACTTGCCAACTGTCCCGCATTTAGCCCCCACTGTCCCTTGTCCCGCATCACCCTGTGCGGGACAGCCAAAAGTCCCGTATTTGGCCCTCACACGCCACACTTTGTATTTCTCACGCAAAAAAAACACACATGCACATGGCCTTTTTGTCACTTTAACGCTATATTTAGCGAGTTTTCAGATCCCTCCAGCATTTTTTAAAGCGACTAGCGACAAATCTAGTGACTTTGGTGGCTAAATGTGAAAAAGCACTCATTCTGCACCGTACCGTAAGCCCCGCCCACTTCCTCAAGCACTGACAGCTGTCAATCTCACA
>NC_051447.1:4187909-4189732 GCF_001649575.2 Kryptolebias marmoratus | reverse complement strand
TGTGGCAGGAAGAAGGTGGAGGCTGCACCTGCTGGCAGGGTGATTGCGAGTGAGCCAATTGTGCCAGAGGGCACTCGGTATAAAAGCCGAGGTGATCTGCAGACTGACACTTGTTGTTTTGCTGTTGACACGTCGCGCGCTGCGCTTCCGTGGTGAGCCGTCTTTGTGCCGAGTACAGGTGAGGTTGGCTGCCTGCGCATTTACAGCTGCTCGAATATTGTAGTTATACAGCCTTTGATCAGCAGAAACGTACGGGCGTATTCACCTCCACGGTTGCCGTGAGTGGAGCGATTCCTCCAATAAGTGCGGACATTTGAGAGTCCCAATTGGGTGCAAGTGAGGAGAACTTTGCCTGATCGGTAGGTGGATTCAGTGACGAATCTTGTTTTTTATTTTTTTTGGTTTTAAATTGTTCTTCTTATTTAGGAATCTCGAATCTCTCAGTTAACATTATTTGCTTCCTTCACCCCCTTCAAACCATCTGTCTTCTTGGTCCAAATTATGAACATTTTAATCTAAAATGGGAACAGTATTAGTTCAATATTTCTGTTGTTAATATCTATAACTGAATATTCCTGAGAGAGATTAATCAGCGTTCATCTGTGTTTAGTGGTTATCTAAACATCCTATACATTTAAAACATCTGGACAGACTCAAGAGAAGTCAAGAAAAACTCACAGACGTGGTGGCTGGCAGTTCAGGTAGACCCTAAACCAGGGGTGGGCCCTGCATGTTTTCCTTGTTTCTCTGCTCCAACACACCTGATTCAGTGGTTAAATCACCTCTTCTTGTTCTGCAGAAGCCTGTTAATCACCCATTGATTCAAATCAGGTGTGTTGGAGCAGAGAAACAAGTAAAACATGGAGGATAGTGGCTCTCCAGGACCAGGATTGCCCACCCCTGCCCTAAACTGTGGATTATAAACTTTTCAGATCATTACACTTTTGTCTTTTATTGTTTGATTTTAGAAAAAGCATGATAAACTTACCAGATGTTAAAAGATTTTACGGTATTAAACATTTCAAACTTACTAAAGTAAAACAAAACTGATTCAAGCAAACTGCATAATCTGCAGTTTTATACCTCATCACTTTGACACTAGCCATTTATTTTCTAAAATCCAGAAAGAAAGAAAAACATGGATTGCTGACGGTCCATCTCTTCCTCGTACTGAACAATGTTTTTTTCCCGGTGGCTCCTTTCCTCCGCATCCTGCATCAGTAAAATCTGTTCATCTTGACCAATGCAGAGTTTCTCCTGTTCCTCTTTAATTTGTGGAGACTCTGGTTCCTCCTGGAAAGGCTCTGGTTCCTTGTGGTTAATTTCTTTATAACCAGGAGTCACCATAAACGGATTGACCTCCTGCTTCAGGAAAAGTTGCTCTTCAGCCTGATCGGTACATCTTTCCTCCTGTTCCTCTTTAACTTGTGGAGGTTCTGGTTCCTCCTGGTCCAAACTGGAGTGTTTTTCCTGATTATAAACTTGCTGGTCAGTGAGAACCTCCTTCTCTTTCCAGATATAATGCTGTGGGAGTTCTGGACAAACAGAAACAAGAACATGCAGATTGGCATTACTATAAAAACACACTTTAATCCTTTGATGCATCTAAAGATTTGGAAATTATTGAATGTAACTGCAGCAGGAGTGAGCACAAAGCAGTGGCAGAACTTCTGGTGGCAGCCAAGAAGTGCCAGAGACAGCCGAGGCACCGACAGGAGCAGAAGAACGCCACAGCAGCTGTTTCAATACCAAATGTCAACCTAACTTTTAGTCACCATTCAGTCACAACATTAGGATCATTAAGGCCACAAACAATCTGACAG
>NC_051447.1:4173769-4187717 GCF_001649575.2 Kryptolebias marmoratus | reverse complement strand
CAATGATTTTAGAAACTAAAGTCCTAAAATCCTGTAAGTGATCTTTTTAATTTCTTTATAGCAGAAACATTGACAAGTGGGAATGTTTCCTGACTGATTTCACCTCAGCTGTGTCACAAATCAACACTTTCAGCTGCAAACTGCATCCAACAAGACTTTCCTGAATGTGTCTCTGCTGCTCCATACCTATCCTGTGGAGGTTTATCTGTGGTTTCCAGCTGATATCCAGCAGTCTGCGCTGACGGTCGATCTCTTCCTCGTACTGGACGATGGTTTTTTCAAACTCTGTGAATATTTCTCCAGCAGCAGCAGTTAGTCGCTCGCTGATAAACTGTCTAAGAGACTGAACTGAAGACATTGTTACTGCAGAGACTCAAATATTCACCTCACACACACAAACCGACACATAAACCACCACAAACACACACACAGCTAACAATACTAACGCAGCTAGCGCTTTGTTTACTTCCGGTGGTGTCACACTGTGAAGCTCCGACTTTATGTCAATTTATTTTAGTTATTTATTATTTGGTAAATATTCACCCTATTTACCAAATGCAATGGATATAATCGATAAATCCTAAAATAGAAAGCAGTTCACCTCTAACACTACTTCAAATAATTGTGCGGCCTGATGTGATGATATTAACGGCCGCACTGGGCTAATGTCGGGGAATATATTCTGTCAGACGCGCGTTTCATTCAATTCCTCCAGATCACTTCTTCGTTTCATATTCAGGTTTATTCCCCTAAACATCCATGCTTCGAATTCACAGACTGACACAGACTGACCAGGTTAGTTTGATAAGTGACATTACATCCAAATTGCCATAAATACGGTCAACTGAAAAATGACAACCCCGACGCGCCCGACTTCCTCATTCAACAAAACAAGCCTCTTCTAGATCTGATAAAAGCGCCTCTGGCTTTGTTGTCATGGATTTTGTACAGTTCTAGCTGTAACATTGAACATTCTTTAGATTCTTCTTCAGATAATTTTGTATCTTTAGATAACATCATTATCCTGAAGATTATAAACATCTCTTTCCCTTTTTATCTTATGAGTTATTGTTTCAGGTATAGCAAGTTATCTGATTTTATATTTCATTAGTTCCCAATATTTACCATAATTTGTGAGGGCGTTGCTTTGGATCCAGTATTTATTAATGAGTTCTAGGGCTTCATTTTGAAAATCTTGATTTTGTAGCAAAGTTTTATTAAATTTCCAATAATCTTTTCGATGATTGTGGCAGATTAATTTTATGTTTGTTTTAATAGAAATGGGCTCGTAGTCTGTGAGAATAGAAGGTTCCATCTCCGAGTCCATCACTTTATCTGCAGTATCCGAAGAAATCAACCAGAAGTCTCTGTAAGACTTGTGATCTGTCCTTATTACTCCATGTGTAAAGACTTGAATCTAAATGTTTATTTCTCCATTTATCAGTTAGGCCCATTCTATTACAGGTAGGTTCTAAATTGGACGGTGTTCCTTTTCTCGGTGGCCGTCTGTCCACGCTCTCGTCCATCAGTGTTAAAATCTCCTCCCCATATAATTTTAGCTGCCGGAAAAAAGGATAATGTTGAATTGGTCCTGCTTTCCATCATTGAAAATAAGTTGATATTTTGTTTTTGCTTGTTGAAGCCATAAATATTTATTATTATAAATTGTGTCTGATCACTATCAACTACTAGAATAATCCCTCCACCATTGGTTTCTGTAAGTTGCTGTTTGATGCTTCCTCTGAATTTCCCTTGTAGAACTGCGACCCCTGCTGGCCTGTTGTTGCAGAAAGATGACCACATCTGTTTGCCCCATTGACTCTTCCAGAATGTTACATCTGTTCCTGTAGCATGTGTTTCTTGGATAAAATAAAAACCTGCTCCCTTATTTTGACAAAAAAAGAAACAAAGCTTTCCTCTGTACTTTATTTCTGATACCCCTGGCATTAATTGAAAGAATAGAAAGGCACATTAACTCACTAAAATGGTTTCAACGTGAACTGTACTGCATGAAAGTGCTGCATCAAACAAGTTTTCACCACTGTAAGGATGTTTTAAGCACACCAATGTTAACTGATTACCTTATAACAGTAGAACTGTATTTTTAACAATCTGTATAGCTTTATACTTTGATTTCTTTCTCATTAATTTAGGCTCTATTACACATATAATAGCCCTTTTCTCCTCTTTTCCCAGCCTGTTCTACAGCTGGCACCAACTTGCTGCAGGTTTCTCTGTCCGCTGCCGTCAGATCTTCTATGAAGCGGAGCCGGTTGCTCTTCAGTCTGATCAGGTTTGTTGTTTACCAAATTTATTAAAAATATATCAGATAAATCACATTTTTTTGTCCTTATTAATTCCACACAAGTACAAATGCAAGAGTTAGGTTTTTAAATGTTGTTTCAACAGAAACCATCTTTCACCTTCATCCACACTTTAACCAGCATACCAGTAATTAAATTTCTAGATCCATTTTCTGATTCTGCTGTGCAAACCCAGAATTCCCTCCTCTGTTTTTTAATAGTCTGAAGGAGATGCTGCCTTTACTGGATGTCTGTACTATAGATACAATACAGTAATAGTACTATATTTGGTAATAATAAAAACTGAATATTCCTGAGAGGGATTAGTTGGTGTTCATCAGTGGTTATTATCTCAAACCTGTACAGATTTAAAACATCTGGCCAAAGGGACAAATGTAGTAAAATACAGGATGCTTTACATTTTATAAGCCCATAAATCAAAATATAACTGCAAAAATTATTGATATGGTTACCGACCGTCATTCTGCAGTTGATTCACAAAATAATTCTTAAGCAGAAAACATTCAGAAAGTAGAACAATATGATTACAAATTTCCATTTATTTTCTAAACTCCAGAAATAAAGAAAAAAAACTTATTTGACGGAAAATTTTGCGAAAAACTGATTAGAAAAACATTTTGGCAACAATTATTCTATAAATGTCTGTTTTCCCCACATTCCTCTGGTGAATCCTACTTTACAAAACTCACAACTACATTACCCACAATGCCACAGTCTTAAAGGGATAACATTTTATACAAGTCTGAGTAAACTGAGCAACAGCTCAAAGCGAAAGCGACGGTTTAAACTTGTTTTACTTTCCAGACAAAACTTTCTCTCTGGTGTTCTAGGACTACAGTTTTAAACTCCTAAACTCAGAGAATTAACGTAACCCAAAGTCTGAGAAAGATACAAGAGTCACACGATCACACCCTCTAACGTCTGTGAGTTCTCATGTGTCTGATTAAATTACCTTTCTGGCTGAAACGTCTTGCACAGGTCTGACACTGGTAAGGCTTCTCACCTGTGTGAGTTCTCATGTGTTTAATCAAAACCGGTTTGGTAATAAAGCTTTTTTCACAAGTCTGACAACAAAAGGGCTTCTCGCCTGCATGAGCTCTCATGTGAGTGATCAAGTTACCTCTCTGAGAGAAATGTTTACCACAAATTTCACATGGATATGGCCTCTCTCCTGTGTGAGTTCTCATGTGGGATTTTAATGTTTTTCTATCACCAAATTTTTTTCCACAAGTCTGGCATCTATAAGGCCTTTCACCTGTGTGAGTTCTAATGTGGATTTTTAATGTTTTTCTGTAACCGTAACTTTTTCCACAGGTCTGACAAGAGAAAACCTTCTTTGCTGTACGAGTGTCTGTGTGTCTCTTTAATTTTGGACGGCCAACATTGTCTCTGCGACCTCTGGTTCGTGGAGTTCTCTTCACTTGTTTTAGCTCTCCATCTCTGCTGCGTCCAGGGTCTTCATTCCTGCTTTCCTCCCGATCTTGGTTCTCGGCTCCAGGAGCATTCTGAGAGAGAAGATGCTCCACATTTGGTTCCGGTTCCAAGTTGTTTCTTTCCTCATGATCTGGAGTCAGCGTAAACCTATCAGTCTCCTGCTTCGGTAAAAGCTGCTCTTCATCCTGTCTGATACAAAGTTCCTCTTCTTGAGGAAGTTCTGATTCCTCCTGTGGACGTTCGGGTTCCTGCTGTGGACTTCCGGGTTCTTCCTGAGGAAGATCTGGTTCTTTCTGTGGAGGTTCTGGTTCCTCCTGAGGAAGATCTGGTTCTTTCTGTGGAGGTTTTGGTTCCTCCTGAGGAAGTTCTGGTTCCTCCTGTGGACGTTCTGGTTCCTGCTGTGGACTTACACATTCTTCCCGAGGAAGTTCTGGTTCCTCCTGATCCAAAGTGGAGTTCCTCTCCTGGTTCCAGAGCTGCTGCTTAGTGAGAACCTCCTTCTCCTTCCAGACATAACGATGTGGGAGTTCTGGACAAACAGAAAAAAATGTAAAATAATGTGGCTTTAAAAAAAAACACTTCACTTTACCCATTTGATAAAAATGGTTTGGAAAAAGTTTTAGTTAAATTGTCAGTGAGTCTGATCTTTCCGTAGTTTAGAAACTTTACCACTTTGGATTTTCGAACCAAACTGAATAAAATTATGCAGACCATAAACATCAACCTCACAAAATTAGAGTACTTTGATAATAACATTAACAATAAAAGACAGGTGAGTTGTTTTAAACAGATTTACAAAAACAGCCTGTTTATCTAATGAGATCAAAACTAATGAGATGCTGTTAATGTTGTTCGCTGAGCCTCAAAGACAATAGATTAAATAATACATTGGAGCTTTTAAAGCTCGGGATAAAGAAACTATTCTGTTGTGGAAAACAGTCGTGCCTGGAAGCCTCAGAAACTTGAACAGTAAATCAGAACTAAAACCAATAAAGGGTGAAAATATATTGTATATAATGCCAATGTAGTATGTAGTGAAGTGTCTAGAGCAATATATTATATTCTTATATTTCCAACACCCTGACCTTCAAACAATAAACAGTCTGTAATAAAAGGTGTCATAAAGGTTATATTTAATCAACACAAAATGTATCAGCATTATTTCTGAAATGACAAATAAAAACTGCAGCAGCTCGCCACGAGTTCATCACAGAAAGTATTTACTCATATTTATACTTAATATAGAGTTACAAAGAACCCTGCACATCACCCGCCACCTTTAATGTCAGAGTTTTACAAAGTCTGACTTCATAGTTGGAGCCATTTTGGTGTTTCTGACAAGATCCATTTCCGGTGGTAATCTTGAATTGAGTTTATTTTTAAAGTTAGCTCACAAAGTCTTTTAACTTAAAAGTTAAAATTCCATTGTAAATCCTCAATATTTCCTCTGCTGCTCCTTACCTATCCTGTGGAGGTTTATCTGTGGTTTCCAGCTGATATCCAGCAGTCTGCGCTGACGGTCGATCTCTTCCTCGTACTGGACGATGGTTTTTTCAAACTCTGTGAATATTTCTCCAGCAGCAGCAGTTAGTCGCTCGCTGATAAACTGTCTAAGAGACTGAACTGAAGACATTGTTACTGCAGAGACTCAAATATTCACCTCACACACACAAACCGACACAGAGACCTAAATCCAACCAAAACCAACCAACTAAAATCTAAACTAAATAGTTTGCCAAAAACGAACAAAATGTTTTAGAAAAAGCAAACACAAAGAGAAGTTCTGTTAGGCTTCACCGGATGTTGCCGACAGCTTCTTCTTCTTCTTCTTATGGTGTTTAATGGTGGCTGGCAAACAACTTGTGGCGTGCATTACCACCACCTACTCGTATGGAGTGTGGCTCAAGATGGTTTAATTCCTATTGCTTATTTCTTTGTTTTACAGGAAACTCAAATTCTATTAAAGTTTTGTTTTTTTTCAAAAATGTTATTATAATTTGTATATGTTTGGTCCCCCAAGTTCCTTTGCAGTGTGTCTATTATATTCAGTTTTTCCTAATATTTTCAAACTGTCTTATCATAACTCTTCTTTCTTCTTCTTCTTCTTCACAATTTAAGACCAATTACGTTATTAAATACTGATTATAAAATTTTCATGTTAGTCTTTGCAAACAGATTAAAGCCAAACTTGCATCAAATTATCAGTGACACACAATCTGGCTTTATGAAGGGTATAGATCCATCCATGATAATATTCATCTTATAGAGGGTGATGGCTTTATTCTTTTCTTGGATTTTTACAAGGCTTTTGACTCCATCGGACACTCTTTTATTTACCACAGTTTGAGACTTTTTGGTTTCAGGACTAATTTTCTGAATACCATTGAAAGTCTTTATAAAAATACAATTTCATCAGCCTCTCTGCCAGGAGGAACTTCCCCGTGTTTTTTTTTTTGAATGGAGGGGGGTAAACAAGGTTGTCCTAGCACCCCTTTCTTCTTTATAATAGCTGCTGAAATGCTATATCTATTTTTATTAAAAACTCTAATATTGCTCCTATTAATATATTAGGAAAACAATTTAACTGTTAACTGATGATACCACTAATTTCATGAGCAATATAAATGAGACCCCTAAAATATTTCAAATAATTAATATTTTTTCAAAGGCTTCTGGTCTTGTGCTGAATTTTAGTAAATGTGAACTGATGTCAATTCATTATAATCATCTGACTGAATTTTATAACATCCCAATAAAAACATCTATAAAATATTTGGGTATATTTATCTTTAAAAATCTAGATGAAAATAAAAACTAAAATATATGGAAGGTGATTAAGAAATTTAATTTATGGTTATTAAGGGATACTAGTTTATTTGGAAGAATTTATTTAACCAAATTGGAATCCTTATCTAGATGTATCTATGAGGATGGAGGTCTTCAGACTGACTTTGATTTCATGAATGGTACTCTTAGAATAAATTGGTTAAAACTGTGTCTAAATTCTAATAATCTATGGTTTCATATTCCCAGGTCTGTATTTGATACAATGGGCGGTATCGATTTTATCCTGAAATGTGATTTTATGATTCAACGTCTCCCTGTTAAACTTTCACAGTTTCACCAGCAAGTGTTGTTATATTGGAAAATTTTGTACAATCATAATTTCACACTGCACAATTCACCCATATGGAATAATTGTTATATCACTGTAAAATACAAGTTGTTGTTTAATAAGGACTGAATGGAGAAAGGTATTTGGTCAATATTGCATTTAATCGATAGACATGGCCATCTTTTATCCTATAATGCTTTTTGTTGTAAATAAAATTTACAAACAAACCAAAAGACTTTTAGACTTATTGTTAATGCCATTCCTAAAGCTCTATTATGTTTGGTTGCAGGTGTTTTGGCTCAGTCAAATAACTGACTCTCTAAAATTCCCACTCTCAATATGTTTTCTGATAGAGACATAATATATAGCCTTATTCTGGAGTGGACAATCTAGATATGGACTTTCTTATTAACATTATTATCATCCTCAGGAAATTTTTAATTTATAAAGCCAAATTCCACAAAATCAAGCCAAAATTTTATGTATTGTATGACTTTCTCTTACTTCTCAAAGTCCTAAACAGAATGTAAAACAAAAAAGCACTCAAATTTCTCTCTTTATCTGAAGAATTTGATTTAACAGCTAAACCCTAGTCATTTTAGTTTTTTTTCATTACAAAATCCCTTTTGCGCTTTATAATTATGTATAATGTATAATTATGTAAAGCACCTTGAAATGCCTTGCTGCTGAAATATGCTATACAAATAAAATTTGATTGATTGATTGATCTTTGTTATACAAGTATTATGCCGTTTTGTCTGTAAAATCTTTGTTTTTTCTGTTCTGCTTTTCTTCTCTAAATAAAAAAAATAACACTATTAGATTTGTTGCAAATCTTCTTATATCTTTTTTTTAAGTTATATATTTACATTTTTAGATAATCACTTTCCACACAAACAAAAGTAAAGTAAAAAGTAAAAGTTCCCAAAACATAATCTATAAATAAGAAAATATTAAGACAATTTTACTCCTAGCTACGATGCTAATTAATGCTAGCATTATATGCTAAGCAACTGAGTTTGTTTTTTTCCTTAACTTTTCTGTTTAATTTTAAATGTTACGTGCCTTTAGAATAATAACCAATGATTAGTCACTTTGTCTATATAAGTAGTTTTCTCTCCGTTACTTGATTTTTAACTACAAAGTTAGGGTGTAATTAAATCAGAATGCCAGCAGGGGTCACTGTTGATTTCTACATTCTCTTTCTACATTTTATATTTGCAAATAAATTATTTGGCATTATTGTTTTAATTACACAAATGCATACATCAGTGCCATTTCAGTATGAGTACACAAAAAAATATTACTTCCTATTCAGAAAGAAAAATTAGAATTGATCTGCTGTGTGGAAATGTCTCATTTCGACAAGCTAACACAGACTCCAACGACCCTCAGGAAGGAGGGGGAGGAAGACTGATTTGCATTAGAGTTCAGCTTGCATAAACAAAGCAGCTCACTGTAGTTTTAAAGCTTGGATCTTCATGCTTTTAGGTTTTCAGTTTTCAGATGAGAAGCAAATGATCTTCAGCAAACAGGAAGTCCAAGTTTAAGTCCAAGTTTCTGTTTAAGTTTAAAAACTCTATGGTCTTTAATCTACACTAGACATTACAACTCAAAGTTTCCCATATGAAAATGCAAAGCTGAAGAAATTATTTGATTATTAACAAGACTGATATTATTAAAAAGCTTTTTTGTCAAAGAGCAACTCACTCTTATTAAAACATTTTCTTGAATCTGGATTTTTATTTCTTGGACAAACATCAAGTCAGAAACACTTTTTATTTACACAGATCCAGAGTTTATCAGAGATAATGAAAGGCTGAAAGGTTTTGTGACTGAAGAACAAATTCATAGAAAAAGCTTCAAGAACGCTGTGGTTACACCTGAAGCTTTACGTTTATTACACCTCGATGGGCCAAACATTTACGTCTGAAAATACTGAATAAAAAAAAGAAATTTTGTACAAAATTTAAGGGTCACATCTTTAGCAATTTAAAGGGTAAAAAAAGGAAACCGTCGTAATAAAAGCGACATCAGTCGTGTCCTCTACGACTCTTCTTGTGGCTCTTTTTAGAACTCCTGAGGGTGAAAGAAAACAGAAGAACTTATTAAAAACAACAAACTGTGATAATGACCTGCTTCGTCTAAAACTGTTAAAATAATGATTTGAGGAGCCACTCACTGAAGCTAAAGGGTAAGTTATTGTTCAGAATAAAAACAAGGGACAACTTGAGTTCAAAATTAGATTTTTTTTAAATGAAACTGATCTAAAATTATGTTAAATTTTATTTGAGTTGAGACTTTAAAACAATCTGACTCACCTCTCTGGAGACTTGGAGTGGCTGCGATGTCTGTGGCTTCTGTGGTGACCTGATGAACAAACAAGCAGTTAAAATCAAACATTTTTATCAGATATTTATTAACTAAACTAAACCAATTTCCTCTCTAACAGGAGACTGCTTCCTTTAGCTTCCAGCTACCTACCGGGGGATTTGGAGCGGTGCCGTCTGTCTCTGGACCGGCTGCGGTGTCTTCGGGGGCTCTTGCTGCGATGGCGGTCTCTGCGAGGCGACGGGCTGTTTACAGAAAAACAAGAACCAGTCAGAACCACACAGACGTTGTAGTTTTACCATCAGCTGTTTGTAAAATCAGTCGTACCTCCGTCTCTTCGGAGATCTGCTCCTCCTGAAAAACAAACCGGTTACTTTTTGGCAAACCAAAGACACCAAAGTTGTTCGCTCCGTCTACAAATAAAGTCCAAAACAAACCGTCTGGGCGAGCGGCTGCGTCTGTAGCGGGGTGACGGGGAGCGGCGAGGCCTGTCGTTGTCACGGTAACTACGCCTGTGAGGCTCGGGGCTGGGCAGCCTCTCCATCTGCCAACCAGGAAGAGAAAATTATCAAACCGATCAAACTAATCGTCTGATCATCTAAAGCTGGCGACGTTTTTCCTAATGACCAGATCAGAAACTTTCTGATGACCTGTACCTTCTCCTCTTCCTCATCTTCTTCCTCGCTGCTTTCCACTTCATCCAGGTCTTCCTCCAGAGCACTGATCCGCGGGTCCAACATCTCAGCCTCCTCCAGAACCTGCCTCTTCTGTAACACCGAAACAAACATTGTGTTCTGCTCAAACTAAAACAATCAGGCTCGTTCACGGCCGTAAATCAAACAGGAAATATAAAACCATTAACAACAGACGTTCACAGTTTGGTTAAAAAGTCCAGTTTTCTTTAATATTTTGCCTCCAAAGAGTCAGACTTTATTCTGTGATACTTTAAAGTGGTTTTGAGGTTTTGTTTCCAGCAGATGAACAGAATCTGACCAACACGTCTTTAAGACAGAAAAAAACCACCTGAATCCTGCCTGAGCAGTGACTAATCATTCAGCTCATGTTTACAGCCAACAGCTCTTTGGCTAAACTTTCTATCAAACTCTGACTCTTTGGTATTTTTCACAGAGTCAGCTAAAGAAATTGGAACAAAGACCTCAAAGATCCGAATTTACAATAGACTCTTTGCGAAGATATCTGTTGTGTTGGCACAATTCTGAGATTTGGGGACTGTTTTTATCATAATAAGTGATTTATTCAACAAAAACCTCTGGAAATGTTCAAGTGCGAGGACGGAAACGGAGAGAAAAAGGAACTGAATTCATAAAAAAATCTTCAGAACGAGTGATCGGCCTGACACGAAGACACGACCGCTTCGAAGCAGAGAACGATGAAGAACCGAGTCAAAGACTTTCACACACGGCTGTTGGAAACGTGGAGTTAACTCACCTGAAGCCGGGGCAGGATGATGTCACAGACCCTCTCTGCGTGAAGCAGCTCGTCGATAAACTCGTCAACGTGCATCAGCTCAAACTCTGCAGGAAAATTATTTAACACTCATCGTGAAATTCCTGCACCGAAGGATGAAATTAGCTGCTTTGCCTGAACTTCTGTGATGTTGGAAAATTCCCAGAGTAAAGCGGGACAACGAATTAGATTTCGCTGCTGCGACACGACAGGCTGACAACAAATTAAAATTCATGGTGACATCTGACGCAGCTCACCTCCGTTTCTGTTCTGACATTTGATCTTTCTGTAGTCGTTGTACAGCGGCTCCAGGTATTTGTAGCAGTCCACCGCCGTGCCAGTCAACCTCATGTACATGGCTCCCAGCAGACGGACGTACCTGAGCGAACAGAGGAGGAACGCCATCTGCTCAGCTCGACAGTCTCTGCCGTTTCAGACAATTATGAGGACATTCCTGACGAAAACGCCTGCTGCGACGTCTTCATATATGATGCAATAAATACCTTTAGTAATCAGCTTCTACAGACAAAAATCTTATTTTCTGTCAAACTGTTATATGTGGATTTTTAGATTGTGTTTCTAAGACGGACCGCTGGGAGCAGCCGATTTAAATTTTTGACACTTTTGTTACGTGTCAACATGGCTGTGATTCATCCATTCATTTTAAAAGCCTTTTTATGCTTCAATTTGTTTTCTAATTACAGTTTTCTTGGCTTTTTTCTTCTTTGAAGTACTCCTTAAGGTGGATGATTTACAGATAAATGAGGATGTTTTGTGTTTAGTAACTAAAACAGTCCCGTCAGGATCGACATCTTTCTCAGAAGGAAACTCACTTAAAATCCTCGTTTTTAATGAACTCAACAATGATGTCCTTCTCCGGTTGGATTTGAAGCATCTTCAGCGTGAGGCAGAGGAAAGGAGTCGGTTTGATGTTCCCACCGTAGACTCCTCCAATGAACTTCAGCTCCATGGCTTTGTCCACCACCAGCTCAGCTGCGAACAGGAGAAACAACACCGAAACAACTTGATCACACCGAGCTCAAGGTGTTCTGAATAACAGGAATAAAGTCTGTGACCAAACAAGAAACAAACAGCTGATGTAAAACCAAAGTAAATGAATTAATTTTAGTGATTTTAGTCATCAAAT
Organism: Kryptolebias marmoratus; assembly: GCF_001649575.2. NCBI lineage: Eukaryota > Metazoa > Chordata > Actinopteri > Cyprinodontiformes > Rivulidae > Kryptolebias > Kryptolebias marmoratus. Next base: position 4,175,899 of record NC_051447.1, on the reverse strand, counting down.
GTGTACAAGTAAAACTCTAACTGGAAACAAAAGCAGCAAATTTAGAAAACAATCACGAGCTCATTTAATCATTCTCATAAATAAATGAGTAATACAGTTTTAAAAACGTCATAGTTTTGCTTTTTTTAATTAAACCAAAAAGATCAAACTTCTAAACTTCTTACCAGGGTCATTTGGGAATTAAATACACTTTTAAATGACTGTTTTACACATTTCAAATGTTAACAACGTTGTGTTGAAATCTTCAGTCATTAAATGTTATTTGTTATCTGTTTTTTATATTATCTTCTTATTTAAATTAGCCGTCCTGAAGCTAACAGGCTAACATGCTAAAAGACACGGACCGGTGAGACCGAAGCACTCCTCCTTCCAGTATTTGGACTCGTAGATTCGGGTCCGGATGATTTTCTCCACCAAGTACTGCGGATTGGTTCCGTGGATGCTGTTGGCATCCTTCACGGTTCTGTTTGCCATCTGAACCAAACCGAATCTACTAGCATGGAAAAACAGCGACGAGCTGCGAGCAGACAGCGGAAACGATAAGTAACGTTTCCGGTTCGACTTCAGAATAAAAGCCCAAGCTCTATAAACACCTCGCGCCAAACTACCAAAAAACACCAAAAGTAAAAGAAGAAGAGGAGCTGAATTGCTTCAGTTTTCTCTTATGCACCGTGTTGTATCATCGTTCTTTTCTGGACATATCAGAAGTGTTGGCTGTTAGTAGAGAACATCCGAAGAGCTGTTCCAACCAATGACTTATATGGAGTATATAAGGATATATAAGTCATTGGTTTCAACGGTTCAAACCCGGAAGTGTAGCTTGCATCTGCCCCTGAGACATTGCCTCAGCTCGTCGGGACCTGGGTTAACCAGGTCTCCTTGGGCTTTTATTTTTATAATCCACTTCCGCTTTTTGGCAAGGAATTTGCATATTAACTAAATATTAACTAAATATATCTAGTTTGCAAACTAAATATTTAGGTCCGAGCTAAATATTTAGTTAGCAAATTAAATATATAGTTTTGAAATTAAATATTTAGCTTTAAAAATAAAAAATTAGGTCCGAAATAAATATTTAGTAAACAAATTAAATGTTTAGTTTAAGAATTAAATATTTAGCTCGGACATAAACATTTAGTTTGTAAACTAAATATTTAGTGTATTTAGTTCGGAACTATGACAATGTCTGAATAACATGGCTAAATAAACCAAAATATTATTTTTAACTGTGCAACTTTACAAACAGAACCACATAGATACCTATGTCAGTTCTCGACTCGAGGGAGTTCTGTCTGTTAAGTTCTGTAACGTCTACCTGTGTCAGTTGAACAGTTTTATTCTGTACTGGCAAAATTTTGTTTTGGTGTTCTTGTGTGGCCTAGTGGTTACGAGCACTGAAGATAACAAACACTGACTTCTACTCAGCTGACCCCGGTTCGATCCCCGCTCAAAGCTCAAGATGTCTGATACTCTCTCACCGCCTCCTGTCTCAGTCACACCTTCTGCTGATGGGAGGGAGGTGCTCCTCAGGGTTCGACCCCTGATTCCAACTGTACTAAAGCCACAACCAGCCTTACTCCTGTTAATGTCTTTGTTGTCTTCCTCGGAAGAAAATTGATTTGCACCAAATCAGCTGCTCAGAAAATAAAAGGAGTTTATGTTAATGCGTTAACATGGCATTGAGATGATCGAGTCAGAAAATTGGTTTATACAGTCTGACACAAAGTTCCTTCCTTCCAAAGTCGCGTACTGCGCCCTTCGTGACTTCTCGCTTCCAGGATCGCGCTCTTCGTGACTTCTCGGTTCCGTGCCACGACGGATCGCGTACTGCTGGATTACTGAAAAAATCGCGTACTGAAAATCCTTCTGAGTTTCTCTGATACTCCAGCAACGTAAGGAATGACAATGTTCTTTCTTCTGTTCTTCATCAAAAAAGCTCTCCAAAGATGTGGGTATCCCAATTGGGCCTTTGTCAAGTCAGCTAGGAAATCCACTAAACACACCAGGGAACAGAACCAGGAGAAGAACAGAAGAAAGAACATTGTCATTCCTTACGTTGCTGGAGTATCCGAGAAACTCAGAAGGATTTTCTCCAAACACAACATCCCAGTACATTTCAAACCCAACAAG
>NC_051447.1:4162371-4173217 GCF_001649575.2 Kryptolebias marmoratus | reverse complement strand
TTAAAAGCTCAACTCCACACTCTCTATTTCTGAATTGAGAAAGCTCCTCGGATGAGAAGCGAAACGTCTTCAGCTACAGAATAGAAGTCCAGTTGTTTTTGTTTTTTAACTTTTTTTGAATTTACGGAACATGACCCACTCGGACTCAATGTCCCCCACCTCCCCGGGACGTGTTCAAAGCTCTGCCTAACAGGAGACTCCACCAGACGTTCCCAACAGACCCTCACAATACGTTTGGGCCTGCCAGGTCTGACCGGCATCCTCCCCCACCATCGGAGCCAACTCACCACCAGGTAGTGGTCAGCTGACAGCTCCGCCCCTCTCTTCACCCGAGTGTCCAAGACATGCGGCCGCAGATCAGATGAAACGACAACAAAGTCGATCATCGAACTGCGGCCTAAGGTGTCCTGGTTTATACAAAGTAATGGGCAAAAGGCCCAACCTGATGATTTTGTTTTTTATTATCATTACTTTACTTTCATCCTTTACCTGCGTTGTGTTGTTTTATATTGTATTCTTTGGACTGACATGCACATTTTTATCTTCCTGGGTTAATGCTCCAGCAGGCCGGCAGTTTGTCTTGTTTCGTTTGTTTTTATTCTGAAAAATCATAAATAAAATATTTTAAAACACAACAACTAATGAATCTGGCCTTGACAAAAAGAATGTTACCCCTAGAAACTACTGAAAATAATTTGATCATAGGGGCAAGAATGTTGTAAACATTTCAAACATTTAAATATAAAATGTTGAAAAGCAGCTCTGATGTTGACTCTTAACTAAAACTGACGAACCTGAAACTTTGCTGAAGGAATTTAAATCATAATTAATTAATTAACTAATTGTTTGGGATGGAGATCAGACCGAGGCGGGGCCTCCGCTTGGAGCTGGTGTTCAGATATTGTTTAATTAATTAATTAATTACTTTCATAAGTCAGTCAAAAACAGACGGAACATGGAAAAATTACATTTCTGTCTTAGGAACGTGTGAATGCTTCACAGCTTATGGATGAGGGAAAAGGAATTTTCTTTATATTAAAACTGTTTTATTCTATATTCAAATAGTGAAACATAAAAATATAAAAGTCAACAATAAAAGAACCATGAGAGCAGTAAAACCTGACAGTCCAGGTAAAACCGGGGACGTCACAGAGTCTCCCACAAAACAAAACAAAAAAAGAAAATCTGCAGTAAACACATTAGGTCTCAGTATGTAAAGTGTTCTGCCTCCGTCAGGACCCGAGCTGACTCTCCTTCGTCAGTCGGCCTTCAGGGCGTACAGGACGTCGTCCTGGCTGACGTTGAGCCGGACTCTCTGCAGGACTCCCAGGCGGCTGGACTCCAGCAGCAGCAGCCTGCAGCCTCCCAGACGCTGACACATGGCCAGGCCCTCCGACACGCCGACGGGCTGCAGACCCTCCACCCGACACAGAGCCTGGTGCTGCACAAACACCTGTCAGACAAAACACAGGGAAAACTGTGAGCACGTCCAGAAACAGCCAGGGTCTGAGGCCATCTGTAAGGCACAGTGGAGGTTCGGTCATGGTTTAAGGCTGCAGAGGATCTCAACAAACCATCACATTTGGAGCCAACATTTAATCGGCTCCTCAGTGGCAGCTGCTTTATTTTTCATTTTGATAAAGATCCCAAACATGGAGAAAAACAAACAGATCTGTTAGTCTCCTCACCTGCTGGAAGGTGGCCTCCTCCAACCCCAGCCGTCTAAACTCAGCGATGACGGCTCGCAGGAAGAGCTGCTCCTGCGTCGACGCACACCTGAAAACACACATCCGTTCGTTACTCCGCTCAAAAACCCGTCTACAGATCAGAGGAGAGAAGCTCACTTGATGGCAGTGATGTAAGCTGAGGAGAACATCTCATCCAGCGCCTCCATCACGTGACTCATCCCCACCAGCCCTGCAGCAGACAGCTCGCAGATCTCTGTCGCTCGCCGACAGATGTCCAAACACCGCCGAGCGTCGCCCGACAGAGCCGCCACCTGTCGGAGGAGAGAACTGAGCGATCCGACACAGGGCAAGAGCTGTGGGACGGGTGAGGGGGCGGGCTTCACCTTTCTGGACACTAGCTGTAGCGCGTCCTCCTCGAAGGCCTTCACCTTGTTCAGCCGTGACGTGATGATCTGCTGCAGCTGCCTGAAGGTGTAGGGCTGGAAGGACATCCGGGTCAGACCCTGAAGACATCCAAACATCAGAATCCAGAGACAAAGACTCAGACAGAACGTTCATATTAAACAGAGAAGCATTTTGTTTTTGTAGAAACATCCTATTGCCTCCAGGAAACAAATGTTCCAACAGAAAACTTTTCATCCAATCAATAAAAGGATCTTTAGTTAAATTCAGGTCCAATTATCTTTTCAGGAATCATTTTGTTCAACGTTTCTCACCAGCCTGCTGGCCACCCTGTTGATCATGACCCTCTCGGGCAGGTCCATGGTGTTGGCGATGGTCAGAACCACCAGGCGGGCGTGGCGGCATGTGGGCCAGTTGAACAGGTTGTACATCACGTTCTGCTTCCTCGTCCACAGCAGGTCCAGCTGCAGGGGACGAAACGCAGAGGACACGGGTCTGATGGTACCGTACGGTTCTGAACATTTACCTCAACGAGCTGAGCTGGAGATTAAACCTCCGTCTGTACAGAATCATCGTTCGGAGGAGAAAAACCTGAGATGTTCACAAATCTTTGTCACAAGAGAAACAACAAAAATCACATCACTGTCTAAGGTTATTTTATTACAAATCTACAGAAAACTATATAAACTAAAGGTGTTTTTTGCCCTGGCAGTGATGGTCTCTGGGTAAACACGGAGTTCTTACTTCGTCCACCAGCAGCACGGTGGTTTCCTTCCTTGGTGCCGGGTTACTGAATCGTTTCTCCAGCAGCGCCGCGGCGTGATCGGCCGTCGCTTTCTGACCCGTCAGTTTCTGCAGAGACGACCCAACAACACAAAGGAGTCGAATCATGTGGAAAACATATCCTAAAATTCCCATAATGCAACAGGAAAGGGTCTCCTGCAGCGTCAGTGAAGCTTACAGAAGACAGGAGTGTAAAATAAAATTTCACATTTTCAAAATAAAACATGAAACTTGAACATTAAAATAATAATCATCATCAGAAACCTTTAAAAACCGGATCATCACAGAGCGGACTCCTCTCACCTGCAGGATCTGAACGTAGGCCTGATGAGGATCCGTCATCTTCATCCCGTTGATCTCTATGAAGTGGAACGGCGGGATCTCGTCCGTGTCGGCGGCGTGCTGCAGGCAGCGCATCACCTCGTGCACCGTGGCCGTCTTACCTGTTCCCGGCACACCTGAGATGTACATGCACCTGAAGCAGAACCACAAGATGAGACGGTTAGTCCAGCCTGAATGTATGTGGGACAGCGATAGAACGCCCCCTGCTGACGCTTTTGATGCTCTGCAGGCAGATAAGATTTTACAGAGACGGCTGAGAAACTGGGAGACAAAACTGATAAAAATACTGAATAAAACTCCTGATCATGTCCTCATTTCCTTAGATGTTCCTCCCAATCATCCAGATTTTCAGTTTTTAACAGTTCTCCGGTCTTTCTCTGAACTTTGGCTGTTTTTTCTCTCAGTTCCTGAACATTTTCAGATGAATGTTTCATCTTCTTCAGACAGGAAGAGGCCCATAAACGCGAGGGATGAACCAGAGCTGTTCTGAACTGATCTTTTTGTTCCCAGCAGCCTGTCACAGCTCTACTTTGAAAAAACTGAGCCAAAGGGAACTTTAAAGAACTGTTTCCTCACATTCACGCCACCAGCCTCCTTGTTCTCCAACACAAATCTGTCATTTAACATCCCGATCAGGACTGAGTCCTGGTTCCATTAGCTCGGGTCGCGCTCAGACTCACCCCCCGGTGCCGTCGGTGATCTTGCTCTCCACGAAGCTGTAGATGTCCTGGAACTCCTGCTCCCTGCAGGGCAGAGACTCGGGCACCGAGGACACGTGGAGCCTGAGGGACACGAGGCACGATGTTTGTTACAGAAGGAGACAGACAGAAACGCAGGAAAGGGTCGTCTCAAGACTACAGAGAGGACTTATAGGGCATGTAAGATGAGTTTTACTTTAAAACAGTGCAGGAGGTCATAGTTCACATCTGAAAGATGAAGTGATGACATTACGACGCGGACACATCTGTATAACATCTGGCAACAAAACATGATGTGACCGGGACTCAAACTTCCAGGGAAAAACTACGTCTGGTTCTGATGAGCCCTGACTCTCCTCCACCGTGGGTCTGGTTCTGTCTGACGGGTCTCACCTGGTTCTGGCCTCTTCCAGAACGTTGGCAGGCCGTCTGGCCGGCAGGGACCTGCTGGGGATGCTGGGCGTGGCATTCCGGGGGGTCCGCGGCGTTCCTGGTGCGTTCTGTGGAGAGAGAGGAGACGAGGTGAGGATGCCTCCAGCCAGCGTTTTCCAGCTGCCGTCTCCACGGCGACCCTCACCTTCCTCGGAGTCTTCCTCGGCGTTCGGGTCGAGGAACGAGGCGTGCGGGACCCCGCTGAGGACACCCGGCTCTTCTTCACCACCACCTCTGCCTCCTCTTCCTCGCTGCTGCTCTGCAGCTCCTTTGACGGAACAAACTCGTCTTCATCATCTTCGTCAGAGTTCAGGTCCTGCTGGCCGTCCATGAGGTTCCTGAGGAAAAACAACGAACATCAGCAGAACTCAAAAAGAACCCAAGGGGTCTGAAAAGAACGTTCACGCTGCCTGTGAAAAAGGCAGACAGGTAAAGGTTAAAGGTCACTCACAGCTGCTTCCTGATGCGATACGACACCTTCAGAGCCGACTTCCTCTTGGAGCTCCTGGGCGGCGAGGAGTTCTTGGCCTCTTCCTCAGCTCTGAGGACACAAACACCGTTTTGGAGAACCAAAAGGGACGGGTCGCAGGTTCTACGCAGCAAACAGAACAGCGCGTGAAACCCGCTGCGGTCGGCACTGAAAGGGTTTGACGGGTGAAGACTTTATCGTCTCCTCTGACTTTGAGAATTTATTTTTTAAATTCTGGTGTTTGACTTCAGGAGAATAAAGCTGCTCTGAATGTTTCTGAAAAACAGGTTTCATCCTTTAAAAAGCAGCTGGAAACGTTTACATTCAGACAAGCTTTTAGCACATTAATGTCTTTTACTCTAATTCTATTTTCTTATATTTTTCCCATGAAAGCTGATCTATAAAGAAACTTTATTTACAATAAATAAAGTCTAAAAATACTAGAACACCCCTGGAGTTTAAAGGAACTGCAGGTGCCACCATTTTATGGGATTAAAACCTGAATTTATTCTTAGGTTTCACACATAAATGTTAAATGAAACAAAATATGGGTCAAAACAGCTGAATTTGGGTCATAATTAGGTTGTTAGGTAGCATTTGTTTGTCTGTGCAGAATGAAATAAAAGTCATATAAAGTCATAAATGTCTGAACTCACAGATCACCCAGAGCTGGTTCTCTGACAGGTTTTGGTTCTTTCGTGCAAGGAGTTGTCGCAGCTCTGCTGGAAAACACAGAATATGTCAGATTATTTTCTGTTTTTGTCGGAAAATAATTACAAACAAACCAAAACGTCAGCATCGTCTTCAGTTTATTCGTGTTTTTCAGACTCCACCCTCAGACGATGTTCTCCCAGCAGAACGTCCATCAGTCCACTGATCTGAACTTCAGAACCAGACTGAGGGTCTCTGATGTTTCCCCATTTTCACCAGGTGAAGTAAACACAACATGAGGCGTTCATTGTCAGACTCACAGCTCCTCCTTTGTCGAGGAGCTTCTTCTTCTCTTCTCGGTTCCAGTGCGTGTGTGTGAGTATGTGTGTGTGTGAGTGTGTGTGCGCCCTCTCTGACCTGCTCGAGTTGTCTCTGGTCGGTGTTGGAGACTCCACCTCACTCAGGGGCACTTTGCGGCAGGTGATGACGAACGGTTTCAGGGACACGGCGTCCTGAGCGGCAAGGCTCTTGTTGGTCCTCCTGAGGGGGGTGAGTCTGTGGGTGAGGGTGGGGGACCGAGCGGGGGAGGATGGCACCCTTTTAGCCAGTGTCCTCTCCTTCTCCAGCTCCTCGTCCAGCAGCTGGGTCAGGGCGTCCTCTCTGACCATCACCGTCTTCTCAGGACCTAACGGGACAAAGACAGATTAGTTTCCACTTCCTGTTGGACGACTCAGGCTGTTGATAGAAACTCACTGCAGAGCTGCAGCTTCTTGCGGACGCCTGGCGTCCTCTCCGTGCCATGCCTCCTCTTGGCGCTGAGGCATTTTGACGCAGACAGTTTGGTCTCTGAGTGAAGCGCCTCCATGGCGGCGGGGTTTTTACCGGCGCTTGCTGCGGCTCGGCTGCGTCTCACTTCCCCCAGCGCGGCTCGGCGCAGCACAGTGGGGTCTGGCGTGGGCAGGGTGCATCGACTCGAGGTCCTGGAGGCCGGGGTGGCAGCAGGCGGGGAGCGTGGGGGGGACGGGGGGAGGGAGGGGTTGGGATGGCGAGGAGGAGACGCCACCAGAGCCGAGTCCAGGATCCTGAAGACCTTCGAGTCCCAGGCGAGTTTCACATAGAGCGTCTCATCATCATCACCATCATCAGAGGGGGGGAATGAAGCGTCAGCATCCAGGTGTTTCACCTGCAGGCAGGAAGGGGAGGAGCCTCAGTGGTCAACTCATCAATCCAAAGACCTCATTGAGTTTTTTATTACACGAGTTCACAGTTCAGCTGCTTCAACATCAGTGTATAAAAGGCTCGGACGGACGGTCAGAGCGGAGGGAGAGCTTTTACTTCCGTTTCAATTCGTATCCTGTAAGCTGCGTTCCTGTTTTTTACAGTTCTAAACGTTGATGCTCCGAGTGTTAAGTTAATGACTGAATGTAAGCTACCATGTTCGGTGTTTTGTTTTTTCATTAAACTTCATATGTACAAGCTGCTAAGAGTACAGTTAGTGTAGCTCATTTATCTGGCCACAAGGTGGCGCCAAAGCCATTTTCATGATAATTTGAGCCAGAAAACGTCTCTGCTCAGTATTTCACTATAACATTGCTCAGTTTGATTTATTGCATTGTCTAAGCTAAGTGATGTGATATTTACATAATTAGGGTTAAATTTATTATGTTGTGGGAAGGTATGTCCACAGATGAATGTTTAAGTTTATCTTATTAGATATATTTGAGTTTATTTGTTTGAATCTCTATTGCTGTAATATATTTGGGCCTAATGGCAATTTATTCATTATTGCAGACTGCTGGCAACACTGAGCATTGAGGTGAAATAAACCAGTTGACTTCAACCGTTACTCAAATGGAAACCTCTTTGTCCTCCTCCCTGTATCCTGACCGATAAACCATCTCGTTGGCTGCTAATACCTAAAAGAACTAGTCCTACCTTATGATCATAACAATCAGGAAGACAAACTTCTAATTATTATTTATCAAGAAAAACGGGAGGTTTTCACTGATTTCTGAGTACAAACTGATGGTTAACTCCACCTGCACGGGTCTGATGATGGACTCGGCGTTGACCTCGTCGTCGCAGTTGCCTCCCTGGTAGAAGAAGATCTCCCGGGGGTGAGGGTCTCTGCCCAGCAGCTTCAGTTTGCTCGGAGGAACTTCAGAAACTCGAACGTACCACTGAACCACGGCCTTCTTCTGCTGCCCGCTCTCTGAAACGGCAGCAGAAAACGTCACACCGTTCAGGTCGACTTCTGATTACTTCAGCCCTGTTTTAGTCTGAATTAATCATCTGAAACTGATCCAGAGTCAGCTTCAAGTTAAGTTTCAGGCTGCTTTAAAACACAAATATTAGAGCAGTTTGATGTCCAGCTTCTTCTTCTGGAGTCACATAGCAGAGAAACCAGTTTTCAAGAGAAATAAAACTCTTCACCGTGTTGATACTGAAGTCCTGATCCAAGCCTTCGCCGACTCCTGCAGATGTTTTTGTTTCATTTAAAGGAAGAAGCAGATTGTTTTTCCTCTCAACGAAGAAAAAATATTCACTTCTTCATTTTTCTGAGAGACCTCTCCGCTGTTTCAAACTCACCGTCTCCAAACAGCCGGACGACTTTGGCCGCGAACGGGTTGTCGTCGTCGTCGCCCTCAATGAGGATGTGCTGACCCGTTCTGATGACCGTGGTCCTCGGGAGCCCGTCCACCCTGATGGCCAAAGACCTGAAACAACCAAAATAAAAATAAAAAACACAAGTTCACAATAAAACCACAGCTATAGATAAACACTTTGTTTTAATTCAAACTGATTTAATTTATAGTATCTGTCGTTTACTGCTCAACAGAGCGGACAGAAATGTTTAACTTTGACTAAAATCTGGAGCAAAAACATTTAAAAAGGATTCACAGTATTTACTAACCTGAGCTCATTTACTCTAAACGCGTTTTAAACAAAAAAACAAATCTTCTCTGTGAAAAAAATATCAGTTTTAACAAAGTTTAGTACTTTTATGACCTCTAAGATTAAATCTAAACTGCCCTCAGCTCGACTTTAAAATCAGGATTTTACACATTAAGATTTAAAATAATAAAATGAAGAGTTGTTTTATTCAGAATATTTTGACCAACAACTGAAATGGGACATTTCTTCAGCCTGTTTTGTGTCTGGAAGCAGAATAAAAGAAGACGGGTGTTGTTTTATTCCACAAACAGAAATATATTCCAGTCTCTGATTATTTCTTTAGTTTAAATCCTTTAATAACAACACTTAAATTAAATTTATGATTAAAAGATGACACTTATTAGGCATCAAACTTAACAAACAACCTGGTTTAACTCTAAATATTCCGTTTTTAATCCTCTGATTAGTTAGCAGTTAAGTTAGACTCAAATAGCTGGTAATATTTATATTTATTCAATCTGTTTGCTGTTTCAGCTGCTTTTTTACTAAAAATAAACAAACATCCTGTTTTAATGTAAATATTGGACATTATTAAGGTAAAGTAAAGGCAGTGAACACAGCAGAAACAGTTAATAATAGCAGAGACAGATTTCAGGACTTAAAAATTATTTAAAAAAATGACTTTTAAAACAAAAGTTTTGCGTTTCTCAGATTAAAACTTGGAGTTTAGTTCCTTTTTGTCGCCGGTAAACCTCAGGTGATGAAGAACTGGCAGCATTTGAACAGAAACAGGAGTTGAAAGGTGTAAAACACAAAGAAATGAATCTTTCTCACTCATATTCGTGTGTCCGCAGCTTCCTGTTGGAACTCAGAGGATTTCCTCTCCATGTATAAAACCTCCTGACTCTCAATCTGCCGAAAGATTTCATCCCGGTCCTCGCTAACCTGACCCGGAAAATTAAAAAAAAAATGTCTTCTTCTGATCGAAAATCCGCGTTTATTTCCAAACCAGAACCCGCAGAAAACTAACTGGAGCCGTTTGAAGACGGCAGAGGGACGGCGTTTCGCGGGAAAATTTCTTCTTCTGCTTGTGCTGATTACTTCCGGTTTGCTAATTGGTGCGTCTGGCGCCACCTGCAGGCCGGAAGGTGAAGCGCAACAGCGTCACAGCAAAACAGGTTTTTAACCAGGTTAGTAGTTCTTTATCCGTCTGTCTGTCTTTATTAAACTTTCAGGGAACATGGTGCAAGTGATTAAAGGTGAAACAAAAAGTGTTTTGAAGTCAACAGGAATCAAAATAAAGTCACAAAAGGAGCTTGTTTTCAAAGTCAGAGTAAAGAATTTGCACTAATTTAAAATTAATAATAAAAGATTGAAAAATCTACCAGGGTCTCTTCATCAGTTCCTGTGCTCTTTCTGACGTGTTACGTATCGAGAACCAAACAGGAACGCCAACAAAGCAGGAAATAACAAAACCAGACAGTGTGTGTGTGTGTGTGGGGGGGGGGTTGACCCAAACCTCCAGCAGCTGAGTTGTTCTTCAGCTCCTGAAGGACCAGAAGGTTTGATGGATGTGGTTCGTTTAAAATTACAACCCAGAGTCTGGAGACTGACTGCAGGTAACATTCTGAAGAGGAGAACCTAAGATACAAACCTTCAACAGAAGAACCACCGCCTGTCGGATCGGCGCTGAGGCAAAACTTTCCAACCGAGGAGGTAACTCCGCCCACAGAAACTCTAAAAACAAGTTCTTAACATTTGAAACCAGAGAAATGAACACTGAAGGGTTTATGAAGGTGTTTGACTAAAAGAAAAAAAGAAAAACTCATTATTGTATTTCCTTTCACCTTTAAATTGATGATCCAGTCAAAGGTCAGAGGTAAATGCTGGAAAAGCTTCAGTCAAGAAATTCTAAAATTAATAAAGTTACCTTCAACATTTATAATAAGAATGAACTTTATTTAAAAAGAGACAACGTACAACTCAAACAAATGTCACCATTTGAAGCGCTGCACCAGGTTATAGCAAAAGTTAATTTGCAGCTGCAGTCTCTCGACAAGTTACAAAAATGAATATATAATGCAATAATAAAAAAAGAGAGATAATATAAACACTAAGTTGCTTTATAATCCCAATACACAAACACACATGTACAAAACTTTTAAAGTACCATCGTATGGAGAGAAAATGGTTCCAAATTACCTGTGCGTGTGTAAAAGGATTTGTGCGTGTGTAAAAATATTTGTGCGTGTGTAAAAGGATTTGTGTGTGTGTAAAAGGATTTGTGCGTGTGTAAAAGGATTTGTGTGTGTGTGTGTAAAAATATTTGTGCGTGTGTAAAAGGATTTACAGATGAATCATAGACATTTCTGTTAACATGTACAGTAACATCACCTTCTCTTTGGAGATGAGATGGGAAGTTGAAGACAGATGGGGTCACAGCATCTCTAAGCCGGTCCTGTTAAAGTCCTCTGGTTTGAAATGTT